>NW_011369215.1:281782-295910 GCF_000735185.1 Notothenia coriiceps | reverse complement strand
TGGATTATCTCGGCAAAGGAGAAATGCTCACTATCACAGATTTTCTCAGATTTGTGAACAATATTTGAGAGAAATGGTTATTTTGTGTATGTGGAAAATGTTTTAGATCTTTGAGTTCATCTCATGAAAAATGGGAGCAAAAACAAAAGTGTTGCGTTTATATTTTTGTTCAGTGTAGGTATGGCCCTACAATATATGTATCAAATATAGCATGATAGGTCCACTTTAAAGTTCACTCAATTAGAATCTTCCCCTTCCATATTCAATTTGGTTTCAACAACCATAAAGTGGTCATTTATAGAGAGTATCTTGCTGAACAAAGTCTCTAAGTGCCATGAACTTTTATTTGCCACAGATTCCATATTTCAAGAGCCAATGAAAAAAATCCTGCTTTCCGTCAAGGGCGTTGCTAACTCACGGTATTGCCTACAAAAGAATAACCATCCCCACAGCACGCTTAATTCTATCTGAGTTCTGGCTAATACAGTGTATTCAGCAAACAGTCTGAAGGTTCAATGTTGAACACAGGCCTTCTGATAAGCACTCCTTTTCATTGAGAAAATACATTCCTATTGTGGTGATCCATGGAAATAAATAAAAAACCTTCAATATAAAAAGAAAGCCGCCAACCCACCTCTGCTATGAGCTCTCTCTGTATCTTCAGTTGCTCGTTCAGCTCGTCCTGCTTCTCTTCGAAGGAGATGCGGCAGCAGCGATGGCTGTTTTTGATTCTGACGCCCCAGTAGTTTATCTCCTCCAGGAAGTTGTGGGGACACAGCTCGTCTTTAATGTACAACACTCCAGTTCTGATGGAGAGGACAGAAGAACAGGTCCATAATGATCCCATTGAGAAGAGGAAAGCTCACTTCTTTCATTGAACAACACGTCTTATTTTCACCTGTAGAAGTTGAAGATGTTGTGGAAGATTTGAGGGTCCCGGTCGAAGAAGAACTCGTTGCTGTGCACGATGTAGTCGTCACACAGATCCAACTTCCTGCTGTGGTCCTTGTACGTGGCCAACTGCCCGATCCGTGTCTTTGGATACTTGGCTGCTAACCTGTAGGGCACGTGGTACACCTGGAGGAGAGGACGACAGGATACAATCAGGGGAAAGGAAACTCTAAATAATGACAAGTAAAAGGAGAATTTAAGTCGTTAAAGTGAGACTGGAACACATTTTAAAATGGTTATGGAGACCGGAAAAATACACTTCATAATGAATGACCTTTGGAAATTACAACTGTCTCCATTCATATGCCTCTCATTTATCAGCTGAAACTACATAATACCTCTACTGAAAAACAAATATGTTCCTTTTATTGTCCTTGAAACAAATTATTTTTCGTGTATCAAATATATGGGTGTTGAAAATGAAGTCAATCTGGAAGTGCATTAAATGTGCTTTGCAAAAATAGGCCTGATTGGACCCCTTATTTGATTTATTAACTCACTATACATATTCCTAATGAATTGATTGTCTCGATAGCTAGTTTCAAGTCTTCTTCAATTCAGCATGGTGGAGTTAAATGTTAAAAATAACTTTCATGAACAGGAAATATTCTGTGAAACTGAAATGGGTTAGTAAATCAAGCAGGAAGTAGGGTCGATTTCTCCTAAAAGGCGGTATCATATAACTTGTAAGCACCGTTAGATAGAAGTTGAGTAAAGTTACCGTTCCTCCGACGTTGATGTTGAGATTGAAGTGTTTGGTTGGCGAGAGCAGGAAGTGGGAGGAAGTCACCGGCAGCCGGTCCTCCTCATCCTCACTTTCATACTCAGCATACATATCATAGATATCTCTGCCCAGCTCCTTCACAAATAACACCAAGGTTCATGAATGCAGCACTTTAAGCTTAGAACAAGGTGAATGAGACAATAAGGTAACGATTAAACTAAGCACAATACAACTGAGACATAACTCAAATATTTTAACATACATTCAACCACTGGGTTACTAAACAACAAAAATAACATCTAATAATCATATTGTATACCTTTGACTATTACCTGCAGGATTTATTTCCTTTATGGATTATTTCTGCGTGTTACACTTAACCAATTAGTTGAATAACTGACAGAAAATGTATCTGGTTGTTTTTCTTATACATTCTGTATTTTATTTTCTACTGTTCTTTATTTTCCAAGTTGTTTTTAAGTGAATAATAATCCACAATATTCACATCCAATAGATCATAAAAGGAAAACGTTCTCTCCTCCTAGCTTCTCAAATGGGTCAATTTGCTGCTTTTCTTGGATGTATAGCTTTGAATATTTAATATCTTTAGGAGCTAATGTTAGGCAATAAGAGGATATTAACAGACTATGTTGATATCCTCAGATTGCCATGTTGAACATCAGCTCTGCAACATTGATCAATACAAACATCTGTAAGAGCTAGCCTTTAATATAACCAGTGGACAGTGACCTTGAAACAGTGACAGTTGACCTTGAAACAGAATCACTTGTCAATAACAGGATATTCTTGTATTTTGAACATTTTAAATATACAGTTTCTGTGTTCTACATTTCTGAATATACATTTATTCGGGTAAATTACATTGGGGTGTGATTTGTTTTGAAAGCAAGGGATAAATGGAGGAACATTTAACTCAAAATAAAGTTGGAGTGTCTGACCTGCATGGACCTCCATGGCTTTACAAAGTCCAGATAGTCGGCCTGGTCTTGGAGCGCCTGAGCCCCCCCGCCGGGCTTGTAGCTGGGGAACAGACTCCTGCTGCGAGCCCTGATGTGGGTCAACATGTCGCTCAATGTCTTTCAAACCTAACATCCATCAACCTGTTTGTAGAGACATCCTGACCAAACACACACACACACCTTGCAAATGTGCACAAAACCTAGGTCACACACACAAGATGCACAAATGAGTAACCAGGCATTCAAAGACGGGACATGTTTCCACCTTAAGAGGAATCATGTCAACAGACATACAGCTAACACACACACACACACATACGGTTATGAGGTAGGAAGTGACTGTGGTCCTGCCGCACAGCTGACGAGATGATCTGGGTGCTTAAAGTGTTATCCTCTTTTATCCATCTCGTGATCTCTCACTCCTCCCACTTACTACATCTCATACATTTACACATCTGGCTATCCTGGCATAGACGGTAAATATAGTCAATATAACATTTATAAATCATAATTGTCTTTACAGGATAGGTCAGATTTTAATAGTTTAATAGTTAAATTAAGCGCTTGTCCAAGAGGAAGATTTTAACCGTGCAACTTTATTTCTTAACACTGAATTGTTATTTGACTTGGTTGTTCAGGGTTAAGGTAAATAAGCACGTATATTAGAGACATTGACATGGTTGCATGTACATTGAGGTAAAAAGCACATTTTGGACTTTAACAAAAAATACATTTTGAAACAGTCAAAATACAAATTCGCCATATTGTATTTTTTTCCCCAAATAATGATTGGATTATTTTATATTTTTTATATTAAACAATACTGAAAAGCTAGCTAAGCCTCTGCTGTCAAATGTGTGTATGGATTTTACATGAGTGGGTCATTTCAGTCAAATGTGGTTCTTTTCATGTTTTCAATGTCACAAGTTGAC
The DNA here is from genome assembly GCF_000735185.1 of Notothenia coriiceps. Taxonomy (NCBI): domain Eukaryota; kingdom Metazoa; phylum Chordata; class Actinopteri; order Perciformes; family Nototheniidae; genus Notothenia; species Notothenia coriiceps. Next base: position 292,323 of record NW_011369215.1, on the reverse strand, counting down.
TTTGGCTGCTGGCTTATTAAACATGTTGATATGCAGTCACTGCCCCACAGCCCTTTGTTTATAAACCTTAGACCTTCATAAATGACATCTGCCTTAATCCAAGTGTGTGTTTGACGTATTCTGTCCGCCTGATAACTCCGATAGGTGGAGATTAATCCGTGCTGCAGTTAAACGGGATAATGACCAGACGGAGCCGCACAAATACAAACGATTTATCAGCTCTGCTAAGGTCTCTCTAACACATTTTTAAAGGTCCCCTATTAAACAGTTTTTCATCAATATATAATAGGTCTCAGATAAGGGGGGGGGGGTTACCTTGGTTGCTGATTGGCTAATGGTTACACAAGCCAACACATCGTTATGACATCATAAAGTGGCCAAAATCTGATCAACTCATTTTCAGACAGGTTTTTATAGAAATGGATCAGGACAAAAAGAGAGAGAATCTTTGTTCCTGAAACTTTCAGAGTCTCTTTCCACAGAGGGGACACATGTTGATGTAGAAGAGACATGAAGAAGAGGGGACACATGTTGATGTAGAAGAGACATGAAGAAGAGGGGACACATGTTGATGTAGAAGAGACATGAACAAGTGGATCTAGCCTATAGTTGACCTTTAACTTAACATGACTCCTTGCGATTGTCCCAGATTAATCATCCTGCCTTCTTTTTTTTGTTGCACTTTTATTCTTATTACACAGTAGCCTACAGGTAATGAAATGGTTTCTCTGCATTTGACCCATCCTCGTGTTAGGAGCAGTTTAAGTTAGCATTGATCCTAAAGATATGTTTTTCTTTCATATGCACAGAGATGTCAGCTAAATTATTAAAAAGACGCTCCATATTAAACATCTTATTGCTCCCTTGTCAAAAACCAATGGGATTCGCTATATGGCAGGAATTAAGTTTTGTTTTATTACACTTAAATGTTTTGTTCCAACTCCTTTCTGGGTTTTAGGGACTCATTCCTGCACCACTTTGAAGAAATCATATTTGAGGCATTGTCCTCTTGAAGTTAGAAACACAATATTGTCTTATTCCAGATATTACATCGCATTGCATTTAGCTGACGCTTTTATCCAAAGCGACTTACAGTACATTCGACCAGGAAGATACAACCTTGAAGAAAACAGAATCATAAGTACATCAGGTTTCATAGAGCCAAACATTTCAAGTGCTACTCAACTGGCTTTAGATAAGCCAGCCCTTTATTAGTATATAAGTGCTTTGTTAGTAATTCTATCGCTCGAAGTGGAGTCGAAAGAGATGAGTTTTCAGTCGTCGCCGGAAGATGTGTAAGCTTTCTGCTGTCCTGATTTCAATGGGGAGCTCATTCCACCATTTTGGAGCCAGGATAGCAAACCCACGTGTTTTTGCTGATGGGAACTTGGGTCCTCCTCGCAGTGTGGGTGCAGCGAGCTGTTTGTCCGATGCAGAGCGGAGTGCACGTGCTGGGGTGTACGGTTTAACCATGTCCTGGATGTAGGAAGGGCCAGACCCATTCGCAGCATGGTACGTAATTACCAGTGTCTTGAAGTGGATTTCTAGCAGTTACCGGAAGCAAGTGAAGGGAGCGGAAGAGCGGTGGGGTGTGGGAGAATTTAGGAAGGTTGAAGACCAGACGAGCCGCTGCATTCTGGATGAGCTGCAGAGGTCGATGGCACATGCAGGTAGACCAGCCTACCAGATATGAGCGTATTCTTAGCATCGCTGGACAGTAAAACCCATGTCAGTGTAGACCCCTCTCCATTTAGTATCCTCACAAACACACAATCGAGAAAAGCCAAGACGCCATGTTTTGAACAACGTTGTGGATTAGGTTTTAATTCTCAAGTGATTCTCAGTTTCTTCACAGTTACAGAGCGTTTACCCTCTAATAATATCCCCCCCCCCTCACTGTACAAGGCTAGAAAAAGTTCACAGCAACAGCACACAAACATACAAAATAGTTTTACCAAATTCAGTAGTTATTTTTTTCTGCTTTTTCTTTGTTAAATACATTTGAACTCTAACCCTTGTACAATGCCCAACCATAGCAAAAAATTAATTTCAAGTCAAATGTATACAATCTTATTTACACGAGGAACATTTGATCAAAGTGCATCGAAGAGAGTCCTGATTGACGGTAATGTCTTTGAGGGATAATGGGTAAATATATATACAATGTTTACAAATGCTGTAATTGTGGTGATCTTACAAAGCCTATATAATAATACTCATAATAAACATTGGTAGAAAGAACAGCTCGTCTGAACAGCTCGTCTGAATGCACTCCAGGAGGAAGAGTTGGAAAGAAAAAAAAAAATGCAAATGATCTTGGAAAATAAATATGAACACATCTGATGGATAAGAGGAGGGAATCAATGAAGTTTAGATCAATATCACCCATGATTCTTTTTCACCCTGCTCAACTTAGAATATGATCGAAAGTGTCTTGAATACGCCATTTAATACTGAGAGCTCAGATCCAGTTTGAAATCCTGTCCAGCAGTAGATCTGTTAGCAGAGAAGTCCTGCGTCCTCCTGTCAGTTGGAACACAGGAAGTCCAGTCATTTCTCTCGGGGGCAAAAACCAGGAAGCAGTGACCCGAAAAAGGGGGAAATAATCCTTATCACATGGACGAGTGAAAAACAGTTATGGACACGTAATTCATTGCAGTATTCACATAATAAATAACAATTCCTCAAGTCATCCTCTCCAAAGATAACGCACTTCAGAAGGCATGTGGTCGTACAGTAAGGGCTGCTGCGACGGAACCGTAGGCATGGTAACGAGGTTTCGTCGTGCAACACTACGGGCCGCAGGAAAGAAAGAAAAGCAGGAAGATCATGATAAATCGTCCTCTGTGCTCACGATGGAAATCTGGAGACAGAAGAGGGAAGGGGAGGACAGAGAGACATTATTCAAATGTTTTGATAAGAGATTTCTTTTGTGGTGCGAGGTACTTCTCCATTGTCTACATACAGAAGATGGCTGTCTAAATAGTGGAGTAGCTGCATCATTGTGTGAACTACATGTAGAATATGCTCTTTGCGTTACCTTGATGTTCAGTGGGCTTTTTGGGCGGTAACTGGAACCGGTCCCAATGCGCTCTTTAAGCCAACCAGACATTTCACCTCTTAGAACATGTACAGTCCTTTTTGTCAGAAGTAGTCCGGTTGCTTTAAAGAGCGCATTGATGACTGCTTAGGTTCCTCAAATAACATATCCGTGACACAGGGTAAACTTGAACTGATGTTTTTAGGTGGCTAAAGTAAGATGTACTGTTACCTCTTTCCACTGTAGCATTACTCAGCTTTCTGTTGTACTCCGGTCTGTTTTTCTAAACTCAGAGCGTGCCGACCGCCATCTACTGTAACGTTATACACTGACTTTGGATAAGAACCTTGAATGACCCCGATTCAAGAAATGTAAAACCATTGTTGTAATACTGGAGGCAGGGAGAAACATCTAGGCTGGTTCTGTACAGAGAACAACGTATCTAAAGTTCACACATATCTTGTTTGTTTAACTTGCAAAGCACAGGAAATATAAAACAACATTTTTCTTCAGTTGCTTTCTGCCTGCTGCAACTGTGAGGAGAATGAGGTGTGTGTGTGTGTGTGTGTGTGTGTGTGTGTGTGTGTGTGTGTCCATATTGTGCCCTCTGGCCCAGTTAAGGCTAATCTCTTTAATCTGTGTACCAAGAGATGTGCAATAATAAGACTAAGGATTAGTAAAGGCCACAAGGTCATGATGCAGGTGAAGGTCATTGACATCAAGTCTCCATCCTGTGTTAGGATGAAATTAAACCGCCAATGAAACCTTACAACAGATTATTTGGTATTTAATTATTTTTGAGCTAAACAAGGAGCTTTTGGTGATTATAGGGTTGCTGCGTGTGAGGCATTGAGTGGATTCCAGGTCACCTATTCTCTATCAATAATGAATTGATTAGTCTGTTTTGGGATTAGTACATAGAGCCTTGATCCATTTTACCCATGATGCCCTTGGCTCAGCGGTTGTTTACTTACCGCAGGGTAGGTGTGACCCACGTTGGCGCCGTGCCGGGTGATGTCGATGTTGAGGTCTTCTTCTGTGGTCTTGAGATAGACGGGGTTGTCAAAGTTCATGCTCTTCTGGTTCCTCAGCTGCCAGTTCCTCCACATCAGGTATCCACCGGCCGCTGCCATCGCCAGCAGCACTGATCAGGACACAGGTCAGCCGTCAGACACACATTCATTAGGGGCTATCTGGGTGTTTGTATGCAACGCATGAATATCTTTGGGGGACTAAAAAGTGGAATCAGTTACGTAACCCTAGGTTCACATCAAACTTTGACGTTACTGTTCTTACAACATTGATGTGGTAGCCGTGATTGTTCCAGAGTTCTTGAATAGTCATACACAGCCATTAAAGCAATTCCCACTCAACCCTATTTTAAAAAAGGACACATTTCAAGCCAACTTAAGTCTACTGATCGCATACATTAGTATGATTAACTTTAGACATATGTTACTAATCAAGCAAGGTTCAATCGATTCATCAGACTACCTACGCGAGTGTGAGAGTGTGTGTGTACTCACAGACTGGCAGTATGGCCCAGGCAGCAGCTGACCCTCTTGCTGGGGAGTTCACCTGGATCGACGTGCTCACGTTGGCTTCTGGAACACAAAAGGCTTCTGTAAACACTTCAAATCCAACACACCAATAGGTTTCCACCCTCTTCCTGCTCTGTACGATATCTCTTACACTTGTGTATTTTAAATTGTGCAATACATTGTGTTAGTCTGACATTCAACTGGGACAGGTGTGAGGGGTCTGGAGAGAGGGGAGTTTGTCTTTGAGGTTCAAGAAGATGGCTTGTTTGTTCACCACTAGCAAAGTAGTGATCTAAAATAGGGGAGTGATGTCTCTGGGGAAACAGCACCACAATGATCGAAGCTATTCAAAGTCCAGATTATGTTTAAATTCTTTCATTAATAAGATAGATAAAAGTCTGGATACAGACCGGGAACCGTTTGATTTGGAGATAATGTAAGCTGCTGTAAAACCGAGCTGGCATTTTCACAACCCTCAAAGATATTGACAGCGTGGCCAAAACGTTACTACAAATCTTAAACTTGTTACATCAGTGTGTAAATGAAGTTTCCATCCCACCCCAGGCAAACATCCTGCAGTCTGAGCAGGCCGGAGTGTTTCGGTGTCAGTGAGTGACATGACTGGCAAACAGCTCGGCTGAAAGAGTTCAGGACAAAGAGACAAAAAGCAGGGTTTGTTAAGTCGTGTTCTTCCTGCTAGTCAGTCTGATGCCAATTAGCCTTATGATGTCATCAACATGAGTCATAGGCGAAAAGACCCAGAACCTATTTTTTTTTTTCCTAGTTTCCATGGATGAAGAAAACATTTAAAGTTAGCTATGTAAGTGTAAAAGCTTGCAGTCATCATGAATGGCGAGACACTTCCTCTTTTCAGCCACCAGGTGCTGCTCTCGGGCTGTGCTTCAAACTGGATATATATCATTTACCATCAAACATTTCACTATCAGATGACTTCCTACAGCAATAAAGTATCAGAGCAGATTAAAACCTCCACACAATGTGCCGGTGGATCTGAACTAAATCCTGAGCAGCAGGGAAACATGGATAGCTTTTAAAATGGAGGGACTAACTACATTAGTCATGAGAACAAGCTATAATCAGAAACACTCATCAGAAAACGTTGTGTCGCTCATTAGGCTTCCTGTTTCTAATTCAATCACCGACTGCATTTGGACAAAGAGGATTAAGACAAAGTTAGTGAGCAAACACTTCATGCAGGTTTACTAATCAAATGTAAACCTAGTGAGTGCAAAGTATTACCAAACACTTTAGCTAAATCAGTTTAGGTCGAGCCAGACGTATGAACTCCAGACAGACAAAGCACGTATAGGTGTTAGGCACACACTGAAGCAAACACCATGAACACAAGTCAATCATTACTGAGGAATGGTTGAAGCCTCCTTGATTAGACTGTCCTTCTCACAACAGCTGTGTGAAGAGTACTGGACTCACAATATGGAAAACAGAGCGATACTCTGATCACAGCACAAAGCCTGACAACTTGAGTTGAGATAACAACAATAATAACAACGCGTACAAAGCATACACATTGTGCAGTGAGATTGAGACGAGCTCATAAGCCAACACAAAAGGGGACACATGTAGCCTGAGCAAGCATTTAGTTACAGCATCAGGTTGTAGGGTGAGTTAAGTGTTCAAGAAACAATGAATTAGCTTAACTTCATATACTGAAGTTTAGTATTAAACCCACAGCTTTCAGGTCTGAGTAATAGACCAGTGGACAGCTGGGATGGAAATCCCTCTTGAATACCTCAGGCTACTAACCATGTGCTACAAATTAAGTTTAAACAGACTTTAATCGGTTTATCTTTACTGCACTAAGCCCTAAAACACATCTGAAAGTGCGTTATGAAACGACAACACTTAAGCATAAACGGAAGCTATTATTAGAGAAACGCTACCAGCTAAAGGACAAACAATTCTAAAAATCAGCATACGGCAACGTGGACACAAGGAGAGGTTACCATTTCATTTTGTGACAGAAAGCCCGATTGGAGGGTAAATGTTGGAAGAAGAAAAGCCAAATAAACTAACTACATAAAGCTGCAGACACATAATTAAAGACAGATGTACAGCTTAACAATTAAGGTGGAGAACCCAGTTAGGAAGGAGGAAACCTGTTCATTCGCTTAGTAGAAAGCCCAACATGCTTTAAAGAGAGTCAGCAGAGCAGGCAACAGCGCATGGTTTTACCTGAGGGTGGTTGTGTTAGAGCTTTCCCATCATCCCTTGAGTGACCTTTGGCAGAATGGTCTGTCACAGAGAGAGAGTCATTCTTACGACATGAAAACAGATCAGGCTGCAGAAGTTGTCCTAGTTTTAAACCGCACACACTCACAGTAGGCTTCTTTGAAAATAGACCAGATCTCAGGGGACTAAACTAGTAAATAAACGCTCGACAGATGAAAGCGGGATCTGTTTCTTGTTCACCGAGAAAGCCGCAGACGCTTTAGCAAAGAGACGAGACATACTTCCATAACACCGTCGACACTATACACAAACGGCAGCATATTTACATGGAGACAATGCATGTGGTTTTCCGGTTCGATACAACAGTTAAAGCTAGACACACACAAAAGGCTGAAAGAGTGAGAGGGCGACATTCAGAAGACAGAGGTCTAAAACCACCGTTAACTATTGATCAATGTCTCCATCAGCTTCTGGACAGCAGGAACAGACGGCTGCAGCAGCAATAAAACATGTACAGGTCGATGGATGCAGAGGCAGCGGAGTGGTGCTTTGTTTACTGTGAAACCACAGGCCTCTGGGGTCTGCTGTGTGGGAGTCGCAAATGAATGCATATCATACTCACTGCCAAACAATATAATGGTAGGCGCAGTCGAACTCAAAGTAGAAGCCGTTATCTACAGGACATTATACTGAGACAACTGATCAGAAAGATGATCACCAGAACAGCACAGTGTAAATCATTTCAGTCATTCAATCAGTTATTCATCAAGTAAAATGAGCAATTATTTAGTTTTCACAAATTAAGCATTGCAGTTTAAAAACACAAAAGCATCAAAATCGATTCAGCAGAACCAATATACCTAAATTATATATACCTACATTATATATATACCTACATTATATACAGGACTGTCTCAGAAAATTAGAATATTGTGATAAAGTTCTTTATTTTCTGTAATGCAATTAAAAAAACAAAAATGTCATACATTCTGGTAGTTCTATTACAAATACAACTAGAAATAATTTGTCCAAGACCTTTTTACTTTTAATTTTTNGGCATATCAAGATGCTGATTAGACAGCATGATTATTGCACAGGTGTGCCTTAGGCTGGCCACAATAAAAGGCCACTCTGAAACATGCATTTTTATAAAGCAAAAATGCATGTTTCAGAGTGGCCTTTTATTGTGGCCAGCCTAAGGCACACCTGTGCAATAATCATGCTGTCTAATCAGCATCTTGATATGCCACACCTGTGAGGTGGGATGGATTATCTCGGCAAAGGAGAAGTGCTCACTATCACAGATTTTTTCAGATTTGTGAACAATATTTGAGAGAAATGGTTATTTTGTGTATATAGAAAATGTTTTATATCTCTGAGTTCATCTCATGAAAAATGGGAGCAAAAACAAAAGTGTTGCGTTTATATTTTTGTTCAGTGTATACAAAACATGTCTGTGAAGTTTGTTTTTCAAAATACCAAACGGATCATGCATTTTAGCCATGCCTCATTTAGCTCTATTTGCTCTTTTCCAGCCCTGTTTTTGCAAGGGCTGATTCTGCTTTTGTGGCAGACTACAGCGCCACCTACAGGCCTGGCATATGTACTACAGCGTCTCCAGCGCTTTCGAGCGGTCTCTCATTCCCCTGATAGGTGGAGAGTTGCCCATATAAGCGGAGCACCCCTTTTCTGACGTCAGAAAAATTAGGTCACAGGCTCCTCCAACAGTGCAACTAAAATTGAAAAACAGAGCATACTTGAGGCAGTTCTCAGTGGAACAAAAAAATCCCCTCAAAACTAAGTAATAATATTTTGTACTTTTTCTCCCTCCAGTCTCCTTATGTAGTTCTGCAAATAAAGATACCAAGAGGTCTCCACCTTCGGGCTGCCGTGGTTCAGCAGTCTATGTTTTGTATTTGTACCTGTGTGAGATTGAGTTGGCAATCTGCTGGCTGACCTACATTATAAATCACCGCTCCGCCTCGCCGTCTTGACAGATGGAGAGCAGAGAGTAAGCTTTTTTTCTTGGCACAGGTTCGGACAGATGTTTCTATCACAGAGGTCCCACGCTCATGCAGTTTGCGTAACAGTTTCTCTCCCGTTGTGTTTTCTTGGCTCACGAGTTGGTGTGTTGAATTCCTTCAGTCCTCAATCAAAAGTGTCCTTGGGAAAGACATGGAGACCAAAATGACACCCAAAGGCAGCAGTGTGTGAGCATGTGTAGACAAGCATTAGATAAGAACCTGATAAGCCTCTACCATCAGTGTGTGAATGTGTGTGTGAATGGGAGACATTTGGTAGTGGGTTGATGTAGGTCTATAAAATTGATATTTGACAATCAGTTTCAGCTTCTTTAATTTAATTTAATTTAGTTTTTGATCTGGACATTTTGGTGGTTTTGCCATGGCTTCTTCTCTGTATTTGAACCGAGGATTATTCTTCATTAAAGTCATATTATTGGCTGTAGTTGGCACATTTTCAAAAAGATATTTCCTATTCTCTGACCCGGATGTATTTCTGTCCCTTCCAGATGGAGGAGGAGGAGAACGAGGTGTTATTCGACGGCTTGGTCTTCGGGCCGTTGCGGAAGAGTATCTGGAATGTCATGGAGAGGCCGTTCTCCTCCGTCATCGCCAAGCTGATGGGCATCGCCTCCTCCCTTTTCGTGCTCGTCTCTCTGGTAACCATGGCGCTCAACACCGTGGAGGAGATGCAGTACGAGGTGTGTGTTTTACTTTGTGTGTGTGTGTGTGTGTGTGTGTGTGTGTGTGTGTGTGTGTGTGTGTGTGTGTGTGTGTGTGTGTGTGTGTGTGTGTGTGTGTGTGTGTGTGTGTGTGTGGTGTTGTGTGTGTGTGTGGAAGAAGGGTATAAAAAAATGCATTCTCAGCAGGTTAATGAGAGTTGTCAACGTTTCTGATTGCAGGCTGTATTATAGAATGTATCTGCTTAACATTAAGAAGGAAAATAAAAAAACAATGTGGTAAAAACTATAAAATAATAATACAGAAAGAACAAAACGTGCATCTGCGTGTCAGTTAAAATCTGATATCTTACAGACCTAAAATGACTATAAGGGTTAGTTCATAAACAAATGTATGACTCGGAATTTTTTTTCTTTTTCATAGACTTCTGTACAATCAGTCTTTCTGAAACCATATGCGTTCGAGCTGTTAATGAGAGAAAATGTACAAAGTTATAATCTTGATAGGTCCATAATTATGTAATTGTGTTTTTCCATGTTGATAACCATAAGAGTATCACAGTATTATTAAATCCAGCGCTTATAATTCATTATGTATCTCCTTCAAACAAATACAAGCAGTCAACCAAAAACGGCATCTGAATGAAAATCTGACATTCAAAAAATAATAAATTCACACTTGTAAAATAAAACAGGCCTTTACATAAAGTCACCTACTGATACTGTTTTTCATAATATATTATAGGTCTCAGATATATACAAACATGTCTCTGAAGTGTTGGCTCCCAAATAACACCAAACAGATCTGCAGCATTTACCCTAATCCCCTCTGTCAGCCCTGTTTCCAAAGTTACTGAATCCTCTGTCTGGTACTTAGATAAAATAGAGGGAGCCCCTCCCCACTGTCTCTGAGAGACATTGTTAAAGGAACTCAATGGTGCTCTAGAGGAGATCATGGTGATAAGGGGGGGGGGTTACCTTGGTTTCTGATTGGCTAATGTTACACAAGCCAAAACATTATTATGACATTCATAAAGTAGCCAAAATC
>NW_011369215.1:267076-279927 GCF_000735185.1 Notothenia coriiceps | reverse complement strand
TACTTGAAGTGATTACTATACACTGCATTTGTTAACCCTGTTGTTGTGGATTGTCAGTGGCAGGTGATTGATTCCGAAATGATTGATGATTTCTAATGCTGCATGAATGAGGCAGGTGCAGTGAGCTATGAACCATCATTTCTGTTTGGATTGGGCAAGGGTTAGAGGAAAGACACAATGAGGCGGCAATACAAAATTGTAAAAAAAATAGCTAAACAACATGAGGTAGGCATGAGAGGCAAGTCTGACACAAATTGTTTGCTCTTGTGTTTATGAATTAAGAAGTGAGTTCACACATTTTCTTAATTTAATTTGAGCCTTTGCAAACCATTTACATGCACAAAAACCTGTATAACACACCACGGGAAAGTGTCAAACACCCAAAATCATAATATCCTCTTTAAGAACAGGTAGAAAAGAGGTTTTGCCTTAATTGTTTTGTTTCCATATTAAGGCAAGTATTTTTTAAAGTGGTTACAATATCATTTCAGCAAATTACTTTTGTTAAGAGAATACGGTACATTAAAATGCACCTGGAAGAAAATATGTTTGCTTTTAGTGTAACTTAGGGTAATGTTGCATTTTAGCCCCTTGTGGATGAAAGTCGGACTACAACAACAAGAACAAAATCCTGACATCCAATAGCTATAATAATTAATAATTTCAACTACCAAAACACTTTTTTTCTCCTGTTTTCACAGATGGGAAGAAACATGAACACTTTTTATTATCTTGTTACCTGCAATGAGTAGTATACCCAGGGGGGCATACTACGAATCTAGTTACAAGACACGAGTGGATCTGACTTTAATTACATTTGACTCGAGTGTTTCGTCAACTTAATGTGTTGCTTAAAATAATACTTATGCATACAGTATGTGACACTGTGAGTGTTGCACGGCCAGATACGGCTCAGCTGACTCAGATAAGGAAATATATGATACATTATGATGTGATATAAATGATAATGGGACACATCGACGTCTGCACTCGCAGTGCCGCGGACTGTATACAGGCAACGTAATGTTACTTTGATCCGGTTACTTATGTTGTGGCAGATATTTAATTAAGCTTTCTTAACATAATAGTATAATAGTTATAATAGTCAGATTGCTCTGAAGATGGGAGGTGATATTCTATTCATTTTCACGTTCACACAGTCGGTGATTTTGGACGGCCGTCTTTCCTGCAACGGCAGTTTAAACTGTATTTCCTCCGCACACTGAGCTCTGATTGGTCAGCAGGCGTGGTGCTTTCGCTGAGTTGATCTCTTATCCTGGAAATCATCCTGCTTCGGAGTAGTGATGGGATTTATGGCTCTTTGAAGGGAGCCGGATCTTATGGCTCCGTTCCTTTCAAAGAGCCGTTCAAAAGAGTCGTTCAAAAGAGCCGTTTTTTTAAAGGGGGCGGGGTTACTAGGTTTATCTGCGAAATAATCACCAGGATAATGATTGACTGTATTGTCAGACCTAATGTCAATAATCTGCATTGTAAACATGACAAAAGGTGGCGCCATATTCATGTCAGTGAATGTATTTTGAATGTAGCCTCCAGCATCCAACTGCGTTTTCGCGTTTGGCTCATTTTCCATCCGAAAAACACGTTGTCTACCTGTCCTGTACCACTTGTTATGACTTCTCTCTCTCGTGTATTCCGTTAAGACCCACCCCATCTCACTCCTCGTGCTGAAACCTGGTGTTCACTCTCTGTCCTAAACGGATTGTTGGAGCTCGCCCCCCCCCTGTGAGCCCAGTGTGCTCTGATTGGTCAAGCGACGTGCAACTGCTCGCGAGGAGCTGCTGTGAGGAGCAGACAGGGTTTCCGTGTCGAAGATAAATACAGTCAGAGTAGGGGTGGGTCTTCACAGAATACGTTTTGGGGAACAAAATCAAGCTTTTTAAAAGGCTAGTGGATTTTGGCAGGCAGTGAGTGCGGACAAACGATTGAACGATAACAAGAACGGCTCTCACCAAGTACGACTCGGTTCCCCTCGTTCATATCAAAGAGCCGTTCAAAAGAATCGGCTCGTTCGCGACCGACACATCACTACTATCCTGGACCTGAAGTGAGAAGACACAGAGACGTAAACATGGGCAACACAGTGGAAGTGGCCTGTCAGTCACAATTCAATCCTTAAAGCATTCCCTGCTTTAAGAGTTATTGAAGAAGACTTCAAACTAGCACGTGAGACCATAAACCTGTCAGGAAAACGTTTACTGTGGTAATAAATCAAGTAAGAAGGACGGTCCTTTTCTCAGAGACTTCTATACAATCAGGCTTATATTTGCATCCAGTGGAGTTGCAACCAGTTGCTGCTTTAAATGAACTGTCTGGCAATTTGAACCAATAACAAGCTGAGAAATCTCCAGATGTCTGGATCTCAGTTCAGAAACCTGTGAGTTCAAAATGCTGCTCCAGGGCATATTTTGTTATTATATGCATCCTTTCATTCATCCTCCATATTTGCTTATTTTTGTTATCTCAGCATGCATTGGCAAAAGGTGATGGAGAAAAACCCTAAATATATTGGTTAATGTTTTTTTTATTTCAATAAAAATATATGTACCCACCATTATACTCTTTTGAAATAGTGTAAATCTATGCTAAAACTGTCTGTATCACAATCCCCCCCCCCCACACACACACACACTCAATCCATTAGTCCCTAAAGCCCACAAGTAATCCAGGAATTGGAGTGAATGGCGTGAACGGGTCAGAAATAGATCATAGGTTGAAGAGTGGACATCTGGACGACAGATATTAGACCTGTTTATCTTCCCAATGCATCTCTTTAATAATAAACCATGTTTCAAACAGAATACCAAAGCTGAACTGATTATACTGGTAACTCAATCGACATTCAATCAGTCGTTTTAGCTGCTGTTAGACCGTCTGTAATGAACAGTATGTTACTTTATGGTAAAAGTAAAAAGCATTATAAGGTGATCATGATTTGGTGGAGGTAATCTATAGGAAATGTGGCTTTCTTGCAGAGTAACATTTGCAAATGGCTAGCAGTCAACGCTCAACACTTAATATAAATCCACCAAGAGATAAGCTTAGCACAGACTGAAATCATGGCTCTGTTTAAAACGTTTTAAAATAACTCATCACTGTGAAATTTGCCAAGAAACCAACAGGAAGTCAATTCTCCTGACCATTAAATACATAGTCTGGCAAATAACTGCCCTTTAAAACACAGGCATTATTGAACAGTTATGTTCTACCAAACAACAGATATAATCTTGAATGGTGAGATCTGCTGAGGCTCGATTTTGTTACCTGATAAACTAGACTGTGTTTCACCCTGCTTTCTGGCGTTATGCTAAGCTAATTGTCTAATTGCTGCAATTCGTAGTATAAAATCTAATTCTTGGCAGGAAGGCAAGAAAGCACATTTGACAAAATGCCATGATATTCATTTTAATGTGAAGCTATAGCCAGGAGATTATAAAGATTAACTTCCAGGCTGAAGCACACTCCAGGAAGTGGTTCTCACATCACAAACATAATGTGCATGTTACCTTTTGACAGAGGTATCAATATTCTTATCAGAAATGGTTACTTACTGCTTTTACGCGAGTGATATTTAAATACTCAAATGTGAATACAATAGTCTTTATTTTGCAAATTCTTTCTTTTCAGCAGATAAAATTAAAACACATGGTACAAAATCTTAGAATAGAAATCTCAAAGAGGACTACAGTACTGAAGCAATACAGACGGATTGTTTTTATTTTCCTGGTTTATGGGTCTGTTAGTTTTAAACTACAGGAACACCTTTCCTGTTTAACAGAGGCTGCTGAAATGTCGGAGCTCAATCCAACAGCACAAAAACAGAATAAAGTTATTTCCACCAGTCTGCTGCTCTGAGTTTCTATTAACTGTATATCTCCTTTGCCTTTAGACTACTGTCAATAAAACTCAACTAATCAGCAAAAAAAGCCTTCAGCATCCCAAAGGGAATCTTTTATGTGAAAGAAACTGAGTTTTATTGACAGTCATTGGGAAAAATATGGCAAAAGAGTGTTTACATTAGATGTATTTTGTTGACCTGTTGTTCAATCACCTTCTCAAACATCTTTTATTTCATTATCAACAGATACATTTCCACACAAATTGACGTCCATGTTTCCATCAGGGACGGACATAACAGAGATCCAGGTTGCATACACCTCCTGAAATCTTTCCCATTCGCAGCTTCAAACGTCTGCAGGCTTGTTTCTCTGCTGCACAGGAAATGATACGATGACATCACCAGTCTGTTTGGAATAAAGTCTCTACTTGTTGAGGTTCTCCAGCAGGATCTCAGCTCCTTTGTTGTTGGCAAGGCTGCTGAGCTCTCCTTTGATGGACTGCAGCGCCTCCTTCACCTCCGCAGCCACAGACTTCTCATAGCTGTTCAGGAGGCTGCAAACAAAACAGGCAAAGGTTTCATTATTTATCCATGTCATGCCTTTGTGTTGCTCACATTATTAATGAAGTGTTCCCTATTAACACTGCTGACAGAATGTGGAATGACAAGAAAAATGTGGACACTGTTGGAAAAAATATATGTTTTTTGTTGAGATTTTTTAAGCGTTTCATTGTTTTGAGCATCACACCTCCACTAATTTACATGGGGTTGTTATGGCAGAAATCTCATGCTTAAAATAAATAAATAAAATCAAAGGACCCTGACAAGTACAGATACTACTAGAGGGACACTTATGGTTTGGATGAGGTAACCTGTGTGTGTGTGCACTGACCTGCAGAGCACCATGGCTCCTCTGTTGACTTTGACCCAGCTCTTCAGTTTGTCTGTTCCCACTGCGTCCACCAGAATCCTGCTGAAGCGCTCTGAGAGGAAACAAATAAGAGAAGGGAGACATGCTTTAGTTATCAATATTTTAGCTCATAATCTTATCCTTGTTTCAAAAACTGCACTGATTTCAAATTAATTAGGTTAATAAAAAGAAAAACATTTGGGTGCAGTTTTGCAAAGGTAAATGAATGTATGACTTCATGGCCTAGTTGTAGGTGTGTGTGTTTTTACCTTCCTTGCCGGCCTCTGCCAGCGTCATGTCCTGCTCCAGGAGCCACTTCAGCACCAGGTGTCCTGCTGGGTGCTCGGCCATGTGAAGCTGCAGCAGAAACAGGAAGTCAGTGAGAAGAACAGCAGACTTTGTTTTGGAAAGCCATTTATTGTGAGGAGAACCTCCATGCTTGCTTCTTCCGAAAAACCCACACACACACACACACACACACACACACACACACAGGTTCAGGACTTATAAGTCCGGACTTGTGTCAAGTTGTGTGAGTAACTAAAGTCAACTTATTGTGAGCTAATTATCAATTGAAAGTAAACTCATAATCAACTCAAATTCAAACTCGTCAGGTTTATTGTGCCCCCTTCCAACTTGTGTCTACACCATGTCTTTTCTAGAACTCTACATGTGTTACTAACTACACAACACAACTACATACATAGTGATGTACATACAAGACTCAATATGCAAGAGTACAAGTCTATGTGTTCTTGTTCAAGAACAACAGCATATTGACATTGTCTGGGTGAAGTGTTGCTCTTTCGGCAGACACTATATCACCATACATACAAAGGAGTTAGCTTAGCTACACTACCGTATATGGCAACCAGTATCCCATGCTTGTCAGTTAGCTACACTACCAAATATGGCAACCAGCATCTCACGTCAGTGTCAGTGTCCACTATGTCTAAGCCAGCTTCCCTTGACGTCACACAGATCTCGCGAGCAGTTGCGATATTTTGCGAGACTTCGTGAGTTCAGTAATGGCCGCCATATCAGAAGCCAAAACAATTTTTTCATCTTTTCTCAGCGCAAATTTCTCGATCTATGGAAGGTTTTAGATGGTTTAGAACAAAAAGGAGAATATACGTAATTACCGGTTCCCGACGTTCCGGTTTTAACCGGACTTGAACCGAAACTTTTTACAAGTCCAGTACCGGTTCGGCGTACCGGTACGCAGCACTACACACACCCCTACCTGTCCGTCTATCCCCCCTGGAACCAGCTCCTGATTGGCCAGCTGAGCCACGGCTGTCATGGCGGGCCGCAGATCCCCGCAGGCCGACGCCAGGATGTCACTGATGGTGACGCTGGACGCCTTGTCTATCACCATGGTGTCGGCGTTGGTACGGAGATGCTCCAGCAGCGGGGGGGAGACGACCTCCAGCAGCTCCTTTCGCCGGACCGCCATGTCCTTTTTACTGAGGAGAGGAACACAGATCTGATGTCACTCTGCTGCAGCGGTTACATCCCTCACTACTGATGTCCTCCCTTCAGGAAGCCCTTTGCTCCGATCAGTATGAATGAGCACTTTCCCTACCTTGAGAAGTTTAAATGTTTATTTGGAAGCAGTTGGTGAACTTGCTCGCTAGTTGAAGGATAGATACCCCCTACAACCCCAATTAAAAAATGGAAACTATCCCTTTAAGAGCAGCAGGGGGCATGTGATTGGCTGAAAGGTGAGAAGCTTGAAAATAACTCCACTGTCATAAAAAGTGAAAGCAAATAATGACAAAATGTGTCATGGGGCAAAAAGGTAGTTTTTATATTTTAATTAGACATTTGTGATGAGTTACCTGTGTGTGTTCCCGTCTCCTCGCGCCAGCACCTTGATGATCTCCGGCAGCAGGTGAGCGGGGTCTCTGGGGGTCAGCAGGTACAACAGAACCTTCTTACCGTATTTATTACCGATGACCTCATCCAGAGACAACAAGACTTCCTGCACAGGGAAACAGGCGAGACAAGACTTTTAGATAATAACTACAACCTGATTATATTAGCCTATTAAATCATAGTTGTGTTTGATTTTGCATCATCAAAAGCACATGGGCTCAGACTCACAGAGAGCACGGCCTGTTTGACCAGCTTGGTGTCGTCCACACAGTCGAACATGGCCAGAAGAACCAGGTGACCGAACTCTCCCTGTGGACGGAGAACAGACACATGAACATCAGGAGTTCAGGTAAGATATAAGCTGATGAGTTTAGATATTTATAAATGCAACCTTTTCTCCTAGTAAATATTTATAATTAAGAGTTTTGTTCTCTAAAATCCAATGAGGCAACACAGTTACAGACAGCTCGTTTCTAAAATGAATGAATGGCATTGAGAACTCACCGTGGCAAACTTCACCATGTAGGTCTTCATAGTTTTGATGATGACTTTTCTGTCCTGAAACATGACAAATAAAACTGCTGTTCATAACACAAGATATGATTGTTGATGCATTTTGTTCATTTGACTTTTTAGCTGTGGTATTCATTTCCTGTGAGGCAGAATTAATGACCAAAACTACAGTTTGAAAATATGTGACCTGCTCTATCGAAATCAGTCGCATTGACCCGAAGACACATTTTGAGTTGTATACACTGCTGGAAAGAGAAAAAATCAGATGTTGGTAAAATAGTGCTAACATCAGTTTTGAAATATATATTCATGCGAACTTGTTAATCGCACCTAAAATGTGGCCAGTGGTTGGGCATACTATACAATATTATCTACATTAAAAAGAATATATCAGGTGTGTGTGTGTGTGTGTGTGTGTGTGTGTGTGTGTGTGTGTGTGTGTGTGTGTGTGTGTGTGTGTGTGTGTGTGTGAGCACACACACCTTGGCCGTCCCGAACCACAGACAGTTCATGGCCACTCGGGCTCCGTCGTGTGTGTGAGCCATGTAGACGACTGACTCTCTGATGGACTCGATCATCTCCTGCTCACACACACACACCGGAGAGAAGAAACATGTAATTCCATTCAACAGTAAATACACTTTAAAAAATGTATTTTACTTTTAAAATATTTTAGTTCTATGAAACTGTAACATTTGACTTGTTCATACTCTTTTACTGCTTTTTTATTGAGACATTTACTTTTATTTTACAGCACATTGTATCCTTCTTAATAAAGAAATATATACAATGTGAACAATATCTTAGATGTCAAAGAGCTGCTCACCGTTCTCTGTTTCTCGGGTGCAAACAGGAAGTAGTCCAGGAAGACTTTGTGGACCAGAGAGTGTTTGATGACTTGTTCTCTGAAACACAACCACAGAAGATGTAGTTACCTTGTCTTTCAATCAACACAGGTGACATTAAATCACATAAATGAAGCGGAGAAACAGAAGCGCTTTTTATTATCTTTGACTTATCCAAGAAATGATAACTAAACATTGTTGGTCAGGAATCACATTTCCACCGTTAAGACTCCAAACATTAAGAAACATCTTCAAATGACTTGTTTTGTCTCAAAGGTTACTAACTAAATGTTGTGATATAAAACACGCTGCCTTACTTCTGGGCCATGGGAGTGAGGGTCTGCTTCATCTCCTCGATGATGTTGGCCAGCTTGTCCGGGTTCGCCTCGGCCACTTTCTCGATGGTGTTACATACTCCAGACTGAAACACAGGAAGAGGAACGTTCAGCCACTCAGAGCAGCAGATAACACTCACACGACCAACACAGACACAATGACATCATCAACACTGTCCATCATCATAGAGTGTGTGTGTGTGTGTGTGTGTGTGTGTGTGTGTGTGTGTGTGTGTGTGTGTGTGTGTGTGTGTGTGTGTGTGTGTGTGTGTGTGTGTGTGTGTGTGTACCCTGCAGACGGTGTAGGTGTTCCCGTACAGCTCCTCAGTGAGCATCAGTCTCTGCGCTAACACGGCTTTGTCGTTGTAGGCGTACTCGATGATGGACGAGNCGACCCCCACACTTTGCTAGTCGTGACGTGGTGCCTCCTTTCGCGTCTTTCAGCGGCTCAATTTCTCTCGCCCGACGCAACGCCGTACCGAAGAGACGTCCATTGCCCTCTGCGTGAGACCGCCCCAGAGCAAGTCCTAGGGGCTTTTCCTTAAATTATAAACGTGTGAAGTAGGGTTCCCGGTGACCAATGCCACGGCGCACAAGTCGGTCCACGGCTGGGGAACTATTATATGTGTACAAGTGAATACAGAGGAAAGCACTTCACTAATTGCAGTACCCATAAGGAGCTGTACAAATGCTGCAGTTTTTGCGTGGCTGTGTCTTTAGTTGAAAGCCCAGTGGCGATCTGCTCATCTCTCATTGAAATAATATGCTACAAAGGGGCGGACTGGCCATCTGTGTGTTGAACTTTCCTGTCGGCTCCCAGACCGTAGTCGAGGAGGGCAGAAGCAACAAGCTTCAGGTTCAATAACCCACTTTAGCTTAAATGACTGGAGAGAGGCGAGCTCTTCTTGGGAGGCCGTTGCATTTATTTAGCTGTTCTTCTGTTTCACAAAATACATCACAGACCTCTGTTTTTCTGCTTCCTCGTTTCACTTCCAGAAACAAACACACGTTCCCTCACTGTCGCTCTACCATCACACACACATGCACAAGCCACACCTCTCTCTCTCTCTCTTAAAGGGACAGCGATCTCATCTCACTGTGCATGACCCTAATATCATAACATGTGTGCTCTGGAGAATCACAGAACGGAGGATCGTCCTTATTATTATGCCGTTTAAACCAATTATTAAAATGTGTTTGTTAAATTCGGCATCATGTAAGTTGCGCTGACAGGTCCACACACTGCTTCCCCGCAGCGAGGCTCCCCCCCCCCCCTTGATAATTCTCGATCGTTGGCACGCCGATAACAATTTATTTTTTGAATGGCACTTCATATCAAAAAGGTTGCCGACCCCTGGTATATATGATAGGAAGCATTGTGTTGTGTAAAAACTAAGAGGACAAAAGTGTCAAACGTACTGGATCGTCATTGCTACTGCCATTCCCAGACAGCTCAGCTCCGTCTCCTGCAGCCATAGCATCAATGGAGGCAGTGATGCCTTCACTCTCACTCTAAGGAAAAACACAACAACATAGTGTAAACATCATCAACAATGCTGGATTTAAAGGTGACCTATCATGCAAAACGCACTTTTGTACGTCTTTTATACATGAATATGTGTCCTAGGTGTTCCAGGGAACTCACCAAGTGTCAGAAAACACAACCCTCTCTATTTTCCTCCATACCCAAATCTCTTAAAAAGGGGCTGCAACGGATCTGATACAGACTGATCCAGATTTGAACACTTCTATGACGTCACAGAAGTGGCGCTACAGCTATTGGGCCAACTCCACCAATCAGGAGGAGACAGCCACGGACATTGCCGTTCGAAAGCGCTGGAGACGCTGTAGTACATATGCCAGACCTATAGATGGTGCTGTTCTCACAGAATCAGCCCATGCAAAGACAGTGTTAAATTGAGCGAAATGAGGAATGGCTAAAACGCATGATCTGTTTGGTATTTTGAAAAATAAAAAGTATAAATATGCCTTATATAGGTATGGTCCTACACTATATTATTCAAATAGCATGATAGGTCCACTTTAAAATGTATGTTAATTACAATATAAGTTATAATAACCATTAATAACATGTAAATAAGTCTATTTAGCTTAAAACACCTTGAGCTCCAAGATAATGTCCTGCAGGTTTCTCATTACTTCAACGTTCTCCTTCAACTCCTGGTCCTCCAATGTCTCCAGAACTTTCTGAAGATCCACTGTACATCTGAAATACAGGGAAATAAAGAGTGTGGTCCAAAAGTTATCATTGTGGCAGTTGTCAACAAATCAATTAGCTAAAATCATCAAAACTGACTCAGGCCATGTTGGACCCATGCTGAAGCTCCCCTAGCTTCATGTCTTTGTGAACTCACGCTGCATGTTGCCCCAGTTGCTCCATTCTGCTTTGCAGTTTGTCATTTTCCTGTTCCGTCTGTAAAAGAAAGCAAATTAAACGTAATTAACCTGATGGATGACAATGCAGTCAATTGTCAGAGGATGGACATCCAAAAATGATAAAGACGAATTGAAATGTGTTTAAATTGTCCTGGCTTTTTTCTACCGATAGGTGAAAAAAAAATTGACTGTAAATAAAGATGGACGACATGACAGCTCCTCCAAAGGGAAGGCATAACATCTCGAGGGCTGGTTACAGTATAGGTCACACGTCGTCATGATTGACAGCTGCTCTGAGTAAAGCTGTCACTAGGCAATAGGCTAGGTACTAAGGGTAAGAATTAGGGTCAAACGGTATGAAATAACCCATGACAATCAATTTGGCTGATAGTGCTTTGTATATTCTAATTTATATTATAAAATATATCATATTGAGAGTGGTGTTATTATTTCGCGAGAACCTGTACCATACAAAGCTTTTATTTCTTAAGTCTGTAGAATATGATGTGTAGGCTGGCAGTTCTCTGCAGCACCAACACACTTCATTGATTCATTTTAATATGAATCTAGTCCATAATGCGATCTCAATACAACTCAGATTAGGCTTGGGCGGTATGACGGTATTACGGTATACAAGGGTATTTGGAAATACCGTCGGTATGATTTTCAATACCGTGACGTCACAGACTGTGCGCCAAATCACAGATCCGTTTCATTCTATTACACTGACACGGAGTTTTGACAGGGACGACATTGGTTGTAATGCACAGCACGCGCCAGCAGAGGGCAGGGGAGGGCAGTCCGTCTTTCCCGCTCTCAGAGCTCAGCACAGAGCTGAGCTGAGCAAGATGGCGGCAGCATTTGCCGGCCCCCGAACTCCGGACAACTGTAAAAACAGAAAAATGCCTTCTGCGCCCTGTTTGGGACTATTTTGGGTTTACTCGTCACCAGGTGACTTCATCCAGCACCACGAGGAGACAGAGGCACTTCCTTTGGGAATGTTTAAGACGGGGTGAGTGAGTGGTTGACATGTTTTAATCTATGCAACTGGTTGATGGTTTTGTAGTCGAGGTCGGACGTTTTTAAAAACGAAGACATTTACGTGCTAAACATTCACGCGAGTAATCAATGAATCAAATGGAAATAAGGTTTTTAAACCAGTGCACGGAAATAATATGGCAAACTATTAGTGAATATAGCAAATTTATTCAATAAGTCAAGTATTTGTGACTCGCCGGTTATAGTATAATGGTCCTGATGCTATGTTATATTCGACTGGTGGGGTAATCAATATTCGGGTGTAATTCTTAGTGGTCTCATATTCATTGGATCATACTGCGTCTGACTAATACTCATAGAATCAGCTAGTCCTGGGAGCGGATTCGTCAATAGTGTCTGCCATTGGGCCATCGTGTGGTCCCCACTGCCTCTATAGCGCCTCCTCTGTATGATGCACTAGTTGTGCATCTGCGCACTTCGTTGCAGCCGGCATGCTGTGTTCTGCGAGCGATCCGATCCCAAATGTTTACGGCTCGCGTGCTGTTGCGTCTTTGTTTTCTCGCTTGTGAAAACAGGTATCTTCATAGAGCTTATGATGTTCAGAATCATTTTATTTTTCCTCCCTCATTCTTTGCGAACCAAGCCGATACGCCAGCCTCACTCAAGCTGACCCAAGTTCGATACCGTCGGTAAGTGGGCAGCGTAGCGCTGGTGGCAAAATATTTTTTGTCTGGGTGCTGCCTTATTGGACAGGATACGTAGTGAGTAAAAAAAATTCTTTTTGAGAAATTGCCCCTTAAAATTGGAGGGGACCGTTCAGTAAATGAGCCGTATACCAGCGGTATGATGTCAGCAAGGTATAACTGTATGAAAGAAAAATTGATTACCGCCCATGCTAACTCCACTAATTGCTCACGTCCTAGAACAACTTTGAGGAGATGCCAGCACCTTCATTTCACAAAGCTTACGATTTTGTCTGTTCTAAAATAACTTATAGAAAAACTTCTTTCATGGACAGGTGTCATCATTTCATACAGTCATTGATCGTGTCCTCTTGCTAGGCACTTAACACATTTCCACAGAGTCGTAAGGCTAGGCACTGCTCCGTTGGTCACGGG
>NW_011369215.1:262952-267031 GCF_000735185.1 Notothenia coriiceps | reverse complement strand
ATTAGGGGAGTAACAGTGTTTTGACTAAAACGTACATCTGTATTTCGAGTGTATCCGGTTCGCACGTCTCGTTCAGTAGACACAGGTACTCTAATGTAATAAATTGTAGTACCCTGAATCTCAAATTCACAACGAACGTCCGTACGTGTGGAATATTTACAAGTCGAAATTCCTTGGTAGGCGTTGACTTATTGTCTTGACAATCACAGTTTTCCTGACAAACAACTGTACGAGGTCTCTATTTGATACAGTAAGTGTCCGCGTGTGCTGTTTTCAAGTTGGGGGCCGTCAGGAGATGGAATGAGGACGGTAACCTTTTGTGGAAGATGGACGGGAATGCCTCGGCCTTCGGAGGTACATGGAAACCTATAACTGTGACAAGTTACACTCAAGTCTGGTGTGTTTGTGTGTACTGATCAAAGAAATCACTGACTCTTTCCTCAGAATGAGTCTTTCGAATCATACAGAGTTATTGTGGAGTTTCTAGCTACAGAGATGTCAATCTTGATGGTCAGTGTCTACAACGTAACCATTCAAAGAGTCATCCCTTCTAGACACAACCCGTCCAAAAAGTCAAAACGTCACCCACATCTTCAAACACATAATACACTTTTAATATAAGTAAACATTATATGTGATCTTTTATAATAAAAACAACTACTTTGTTCGCTCCCGGTGGATCAACAAAAATTGTAACGACAGATGTCAGTATATTCCTGACAATCGAACTTGTACATATTTATGTAGATACTTAACTGTAGGAATGAGAGTACCCAATCCAAAACCTGATCAACCACCGAAACTCCTAGTGGTGGTCCTTAGCCAGACTCGTGTTACTCGCACATCTTGAAACACCAACGTATCAAACGGGCGGTAGGGAGCCGGAAGGATGGGTTTCGTAGACGGCCGACCTCCTCCTGAGGGCAGTAACCTGTTTACTATAAGAGGTTCTGCGACGACTCACGGTGATAAAAGACGAACAGAGTCCATAATCTGACAGTGGTCTGAAGCCTACAGGATGGCATTTCACGTAGAGGCGACCCTCCTCTCCTGAGGGCAGTACCTGTTTGTACTAAAAAGAGTTTTTCAGACTTCACGGTTGTATAAAAGAAGATAGAGAGGTCCATAGACAAGTGTTCTAAGAATAATTCGTGACCATTTAGTATGTGATAGGTTAACCCTCCTATAGTGGAGTCTTAACGACGTATAGGTGTAAACATCGAAAGTCTATTACAAAACCACAAAACTAAGTCCCAGCTCTGTCCTCCCGTCGAACGAGAAGAAGCCTCCTCACCTGTGGTCGAGACATAGTCCCGCCTGTTGGTTCATACTCACTGCAGGCCTGAGTGCTACAGTAGATGGAGTCCACCCACAGGTTGGCAGAGCCGGTGTCAAAGAGCACTTGGAAGGACTGGGGGGGTGTTCCAATACTGATGGCGCCATAGTAGGTGGTCTGGGTATTGCATTGGTTGGAGGTAAAGAAAGAGAGGAATATAATAAAATAAATGCAAACCCATCAGTCAGGGATGTGTGTAAAATCGCGTTAAGCTAGGATTTCTTACGTCTGCGTAGTTATTGATGTACATGTTGGCAGAGGTGGAAAACTCATCAGGCTGGTACTTGAGAGCCGGATCATGGTAAGGCAGCTCAATCCCCTTCTCTCTCAGGGCCTCACGCATAGACTTGTGCTTATTCAGAGGGATCCTGAGGAAGAAGGAATCATAAACATGAAGAAGTTTAACCTGATATAACTATCCTTAGCAACTTTAGCGGTTGATCTTCAAAGTCATTTGTTTCTCATAAAAATAAAATTGTTTCTTTTACGAAACAGGCCCATAGAAATACAGAGATGATTTCCTTACCTGACGATTCCCTCCACAAGCGCCACACAGACCAAAACAGCAACAAGACACTTCATGATGCCTCCTGTCCACACAATACTCCTGAATACAATTCTGAGTCTTAACAGGCTTTATATACACATGTTCAGGCCCCTATCAGCTAGACTGTTATCAAAACTTCAGTCATATGACGACTCAGACAGGGTGACCCTTACAGGTTTTTTCTAAAAGCTACACACTTCATTTGCACAACATTAATTCAATAAACACTGACTCCAATGAAAGCCACAGAGCCAAATACACATCATATTAATCAAGGACATAATAAGATGTCATCCATTTGGGTATATCCATTGGAATAATGTACTGGTGACATTAACTCAAGAGTTTTTGAATTTGACACTTTTCTTTTTGTGAACAACTTTTTATTGTTTTTTTTTGCCCTCACAAAAAGGGACTTATATACACAGTTGCAAATTATATAAAATATAGGGAATCCCTTTCCCATGACACCCTGTCCCTCCCCCTTCCCACCCATCTTGCCATTTCACAGAAAATCCTACCTGATGTTTGTTAGCAATCGTCTTGACACTTTTCATAGAGTAATTACTTAGCTTTTATTTAATATAATGAAGAGGTATGATAAATGTGTCTATTTATATATTTTCTGTCTTTCAAGAAGATGATGCTGAGTGCTTGCCGCTTACGCTGAGTTATTTATACCTTTTTGCAGAATTAAAACAAATCTGTCTATATATATAAATATCAACAGCAAGGTCAAGTTTAATAGTTTTTTTCGAACGGTCACTTTCCGCAAATAAAAAACGAATGTTATATCAGGACTTCACTATCAGTAGCACCTTAACCACACAGTTTAATCGAAAAGCTCTTGTGTCGTTAGGCTTATCAAAACGTTTAACAGTGTTTGGATTTGATAGCTTTTATTCCTTTGAAAAGCTCAAGGTCATTCAATGAAAAATACAGCTTATTTATGAATTTTAATTGATTTTATTCTTTGTGCTTTGACTGGACTATAGTAATAATAACATCTCCCCTAAGATTGGCTTTTACTTCTCCTGTATTTGCTGCCAATAGCACCTTGTTGTATATCAAAGCAGACCAGTAGCATGGGGGAACTCTGATTACAGTGCCTTTTAATGACCCCAATGCAATTAGATTAGATCAGCACATTCTCATTTTCTCCATGGGACAAATGACATTGTGTACACAGGACCCTATGTGGTGGTGTGATGTAAGCTTGCATATAGGTGGAGTACCCCTTTCCTATTGGGAAAGCTGCAATGCTATAGAGCCGGCCAGCTAACCAATCAGAGCAGACTGGGCTCTGGTTCCAGACAGAAGGTATGTTTCAGTGGTGGACATAGACTTCGAGAGGTCACCTTATGTCAGTTTGATGGAAATGAATCACAAGTGGGCCTCCCCTACATGGGATGTCTCAGTAATCTATCAATACTGGTTTCCACAATCCACTATCTAAGTGTGGAAAACATGTTAACTTTTAAGAAAGCATGTTACTGGAACCTAGAAAACATCTTTACCTTTCAATGGGGGATTAATATCTGTTTCACACAAAGTCAACCATTAAAGTATGGGGTAAAGAACGTTGTATTTGGTTTGGCATAATATCATCAAGATTTCCAGGGAATTCATGTACTTCAAGTCATTCTGTGTGTGTGTGTGTGTGTGTGTGTGTGTGTGTGTGTGTGTGTGTGTGTGTGTGTGTGTGTGTGTGTGTGTGTGTGTGTGTGTGTGTGTGTGTGTGTGTGTGGAGAGTGTGTGTGTATGTGTCTGAGAGAGTGAATGTGTGTGTGTGTTTGTGTGTGTGTGTGTGTGTGTGTGTGTTGTGTGTGTGTGTGTGTGTGTGTAGGAGGCTGCAGCTGCACCCATGTCTTGCAGTAGAGCAGGCAGAGAGGGAGAAGCCCAGCAAGTGACTGGTGAGGAGCAGGTGGGCCTGGGAGGAGTGAGCGCTGCAGCATAGCACTCAGAAAAATGCAGACTGGGTACTGGCTTGAACACACACACACACACACACACACACACACACACACACACACACACACAACACACACACACACCACACAACCACACACCACACCACACACACCACACACACACACACACACCATTCTATTAGATGAGGATAGTTTGACTTTATTGACCCAAATTTGGGAAATGTATTTTCACGCGATCGTATAAACAAGGCATTGGACAATTGAA
>NW_011369215.1:243510-262912 GCF_000735185.1 Notothenia coriiceps | reverse complement strand
CCCCATTGATAGTTCTCGATCGTTGGCACGCTGATAACAATTTTTTTTTTTAAATGGCACTTCATATCAAAAAGATGCCGACCCCTGTATTAGACCATTTTAAACGTGTCTCTGTGTCATCAAATCTCAGCTATTAACTTGGCAAGTCCAAGAAAGTATAATTATCCGGCCGCAGGTTTAAAAAAAAATTGTAACAAAAAAGGGGAATATGTCTACCGGTTGAACGGCACCTGGCAGTAGGACTAAAATAAAGTGCATCCAAATAAAATCTTAAAACACTTATGTTCCAAACTCTTTGATTGACAGGCGATCTGCAGTCATTTAGCCGACATCACATGTTTCAAGGGATTCTGTTAATGAGCCCTGTAGTTCCTGAGGGAGGCAGAGTGAGGCTCACCTGCTTGATCTTCCCGCGGACCAGATCGTGAAGCTCCCCCATCAGTTTGGTCTTCAGCTCTTTGTCACAATTCTTCCTGTTCACACACACACACACACCACCATCATCGTCTGTCAGTGAACAGGCATATTACATCTACTATTAATATGTTCTGGCCCTTGTGTGGTTGTACCTCCTGAGGTCGCCCCACAGGCGTTTGCACTGACGGATGATATCGAACATGTCCTTCCTCTCCGCGTGCTGCCTGCTGTCCTTCAGATCCCTCTTCGCCTGCTGCCTGTTCTTCTTGATCTCCTCCTCCGTCAGCCCTTCTGTGTTTGGCTTAACTTCGCCATCCTTCAACTTCTTGGCCTCTGGGCCTGATCACACGCAGAAAACACTCACAATGTGTCCACACTTCGGTGATAAACAACAGTAATATTTAGGCTGAATCCAGAGGAACAGAATTGAAGGCTTTACCATACTGCTTTTAGCGGAGCAATGTGTACAGCAACTAATCAAAAGTCCATGTGCATGTTATTAATATGGTCAAACAATTAAATCAACATCACAATATTGGTTACTGCAATATTCAAATCACGGAAGGCACAATTTTTTTTACGGGCAAAGTATGTGAAAATATGATGAATTAGGTTTTGTGGTGTTTCATAGATTTCCAGGCCTACAAAACAGTATTTAAAAAAATGCATTTGTTTGGTATATATCTTACTAAAAACACACCCTGATCATTTTTAAATATATCTAAAAATTATAAATTCTTCCAATTTAGTAATCTTTATACCATTCAAAAAAAAATTTCAGATATTTTCCCCAAATTGTGCAGCATTAATGATTGATATCCCTTTGCTAAAGATATATAAAATATATTACTTGAACTGCAATTATAACTCCATGTTTACTTGTGGGAGAGTGACATCACTACGTAACACTCTCACTTATATTGGCTAGCTCCAACACATTGTACTTGAAAGACTAAGGGGCAGGACATCTCTTAGCGGTTGACTAATCACAACAGAGCTAGCCAGCTAACCAATCAGAGCAGACTGGGCTCTGGATTCAGACAGAGGGTGAAAATAGGTGCTACAGCACAGGCAAGTATAAGAGAAATAAATAGCTTTTTGAACATTAAAGCATGGAGACATGTCACAGTAGAGACACTAAATATCAACCTGAAAATAAGCATAATAGGGCCCCTTCAATTAAGCCATGAGAAGTAAATGACTAAATTATGCAAAACCTTATTGACATCTTTTTAAAGTCAGCATGTAGAGGTTTCCTCACCTTCGCCTTCGTCTTTCGCCTTAAATGGCATTTTTCTCTTCTGCGGACCAGGCCCAGCTTTGGAGAAAGCAGGTTTGTAGTCTTTGTTTCCGCCATTTCCACCCTTCCACGGTTTGCCCCCTGTGTTGTCATACGCTTTGAAGGGCTTCTTACCAGCCGGTTTTCCTCCAAGTTTGGTCCCCATTGAATCTAGACAAAGTGAAACATGTCAATGACAAACCTGGTTGAAAGTGATGCTGTATAGCTGGTTAATGTTAACTAGAGCTCACCTTTTCCTTTCTGTGTAAACTTCTTTCCACCTTTAGGAGAAAAGGGTTTCTTCGATTTAGCCTCCATTCTAAAGTTATACCCCAAGAAGACAGCAGCAGAAGACAGATTAAATATACAGAAATAATGCACAATCCCACACTCACACATTTTTCCAGGCCTATCTGTTGAGTGAGCAGTTAGTCTACATAAAGTGAACTATCTGCAGAAATTAAACACTTCCATGACACATTTCAAAATCAATATCACAATATTTTACCGCTAGGAGTATCTTAAACTTAAGTATTCGTACAAAACTTGCAGGAAAACGAATATCTCAAGACTGACTTTTTCTTTATCCTTCAATACTCAAGAAAATGTAGCTGGTATTAATTATTTGTCACGTTTAATGCTGCATATTTCTTCAATTTGGTTTGTTTTCTCTCACTTGGATAACGTTTAAAAGGTGTTGCTAGTTTTGCCAATGCTAGTTAACATAGCTAATAGCATAAACAATATCTGTCAACACATCTTTTATAAAATACATACAACCCTACGCCACGGTTTTTTGTTTATCTCTACTTTAAACACGAACAACAAACGGGATATACAACATTTTACTGGTGACTTACATTTCAAATAAACACACACGCTATCGCAGCTCAGTCCCATGCGTTCTGCGACCAACACGGTTTACGGCACCACACTATCCAACCAAACTGAAGCTTTGCTGCCGTAAAACGTAGGGTGATGCGCTGCCAGCATGTTAACGCCGTAAAGAAGCAGGACGTCACGCTTTACAAATATATATCATTACAATAAAATCTTTAATCAGCTCAACAAACGCAAAAATTAGCGACAACAACGTTGTGTTTAATAATAATTTTCCTGGCGTTTTAGGCATGTATAAAGAGCGTTCACAGCCTGGAGCGGCCATGTTTACATGTATGGTTTGCCCTCTCGGCCACCGTACAGACATCGTCACTAAGGATACAGAGAGTTCAGAGTTATGACGTTCATAGTTTAATGTTGTATTTCTACCCGAGTGAATGATTCAATAAACAATAATGGATATATCTAATTTGTCCATGTGTCTAGAAATGTTATACATTGTTCATCCCAAGATAACACTGAAAGAACTACATTACCCAGCATGCTTTGCGGGAGAGTTACTCACCTTGTTGCCTAGCAACGCCCCCAAACTTAAACGGATGACTTGGACAGTCAAATGTAAAGGTTTGACGCGTTAAATTTGAGGCAAAATTCACGTTAAAACATTTTGGTACGTGCTATTTTGATATAGAATATCTAACAATTTAGTTTCCACCGCTGTCTTTTACGTTATGTTCACATTCAGAGTTGTTTAAAGCTTAACGTTGGTTCGGTGAAGTTGGAAATAACGTTACTTTTGAAAAATAAATTGCCCTCTTTATTTTTCAGAGTGCCAAAACAGAGAAGCAGATGAGTAAACAGCGGACATGTCGGAAGAAAACAGAACTACTGTTGGTGAACAGACTGAGAAGAGAGAGACTGCTACACAGGATAACGGTGAAGGTAGCCCAACTGTGGAAGTTTTCCTGTATAACGTCAACGTAACAGTCAGATAGCATCACCTTTTTTAGCTAGCGTTACCTAGCCTTATCTAAAGACTTTTAGATGAACATGTGGAGTTTGCAAGATGAGAACCTTAACTTAAAATACTTTAAGTATATGTTGATGCTTGTACTTTTACTGAAGTGCAATTTAAATGCAGAGGTGTTACTTATAACAGAGTATTTCTACTCTCTGATATTGCTACTTTTACTCTAGTAAATGATGTGAGTACTTATTTCACCACTGGAGATAAGTGAATGAAATGTCTCTAAAAGTAGAAGCATTTAAATATGTGAATGTGAGATGCAAAACTGAAGTCAGAGGAACTCTTAGTTAAGTTAGTTAGTGAGTCAATAAGAAACACAAGTAGTGACACTGTTAGTTAACTTGTAGTAATGCAGTCGCATTGTCATTTAAGAAATAGCAGATGGATGCAATAGACATTTTAGTTTAGGATTGCTGAGAACAGTCCAAGTGTGTGAGCTGTAAACTGTTGAAATAGCAGCTGGTATGTAAGCACTGACCACAGTGGAGCATCAGTTGAAGTGTAAAATCTAAAAGTAAAATAAAAATGTGTTGATTCACATACAAATAACAATTTAACGAGTTAAATCATTGGTGCCTGTAAACTGCTTCCACATTTCTATTCAACCTCTCCCTTGTTTAACAAAAGATTGTATGCAATGCTATAAGTTTTGCTGGAGTTTGACCTCTCCAACATTTTACTCCCTCACGATAAACACCCAGTGATGCAGCTTGAGTCTGAAAACGGATCATCAAAGCAACTCTCTGAGTTCTACAATTATGAGGAACTTCACTCCAGACCATACATCACACCGGACTCTGAAATCCCAGAGAACCTCCTGCACCTCTGGTATCCTTTTTCATTGTTCTTAAATGTTACACCACATCTCCTACAACTTTTGAAAGTACATGTTGTGTGACACTTTAGGGAATCTGACCTTGATCCTCATTCTGTCCTGCGTGCAGTCACTCCTTTGGCTATGACAGTGGGCGCAGGGGGAACCTGCAGCTGCTGGATGACAACACTCTGATCTTTATCGCCGGGAACCTGCTCGTGCTGTTCGACGTTTCCACCAAGGAGCAGAGATACCTCCGCTCCTGCAGTGGAGGAGGAATCGGCACCATCAAGGTAAGATAGTGTACACACTTCAAGGGAAGAGTGCTCGTCTGTGGGATGGAGTGAGAAGGATAAACAGACGGTTAACTTCAATTTCAGAATCAATAACAATTTTAAATAAAAACAATTCCCGGGGAAATTGGTTTTGTAACAGTAAGTTCATTTTAGGATCCAATAAAATAGATTAAAAGATATGGATTACAAACATTTTTTTACCTGTCTTTAAACGCAAACCACCACCAGAGGGAGACATAGCTCTTGTTAGGCCTTATTGATCTATTTTCAATTACATTTTGTATTTCTCCTCTTCTCTCTGTACCATATCTCTCAGAAAGCGGTGTTGCAACACAGGAAGTATGAGAAAAATAGAGCTCTTTTTGAACATTAAAGCGGGGGAAAATGTTTCAGTAGAGACACACAAAACAAAGATGAACCTGAGAATGAGCATAGTAGGGCCCCTTTAAAATCCCTTGGACATGCACACGTATTACGGCACTCTCACCTGGTGTATTCAATAAGACAAACATAACCTTAGCATAGTCTAATAGTATCAATATATAAGCAAATGTACAAAAACTGTGGTATTAATGTATTTAATATTTGTGTTGTGTGTATGTCAAGGCACATCCAAGCAAAGAGTGCTTCGCTGTAGCAGAGAAGGGAATCCAGCCCAACATCATAATGTATGAATATCCCTCGTTACGGCCGTTCTGCATCCTCAGAGGTAAATGGGACCAAGATGCTTTGAGTTTTTCAAATGTGATGTTTCATTGATGTTTTAACTTTCATGTTTTGCAGGCGGTACGGAGAGGGCGTACTGCTTTGTGGATTTTAACCAAGACGGGAGCCTGCTGGCCAGCGTGGGGGCGGACCCCGACTACATGCTGACGCTGTGGGACTGGAGGAGGGAGGAGGTGATGCTGCGCTGCAAGGCCATTTCTCAGGAGGTGTACCAAGTCAGCTTCTCCCCATACAACCCGGGACTTCTCACATCGTCAGGATCTGGACACATCAAGTACTGAATCCTCCTCAAGCACTGTTCAAAACAATGTTAGGCCCACTGGAAGAAAAATAAAAAGAATGGCTTTGAATCTTTTATGTAAACATGTCATTATGAAGCCATTTGCTGCCTTTGTCCGGATTCAGCCAAAACACCCTTTCATATTTTCCCCTAAGCGTAGAAAGGACTGTGTGTAACTCCTACTGTTTAGCATGTATTGCTATGTGAAAGCATTTGCTTCGTAATATATAATTCTTTATTTAGAAGTTTACCTTTTAAAAAAAAAAAAATGTACCCTGATAATGTGACGACCCCTTCCGTATTCGTCACATTATATCAGCGCTGATTGAGGGCACCTGGCCGCCGGTACCGGAGGAGTGAAAGGCTCGAGCCAGAGTCTCATTCGCTCTCTCCGCAGAGCATCTGTTTTGGGAGAGCAGCTACTTCGTTTATGCTTTTGTCTTACCTTTATATTCGTTTTGGCATTCAAACACCTCGCCCCACACCATGTTCACACACCCACATCTACACTACTGATCTTACTGACTAACATATCACATTGGGGTAGCTTTTGTGTTAAAGGTGGGGTAGGTAATTCACTTCAGAAACACTGCTTGTAACACATGGAATGCTCTTAACATCCCGATAGCAATGAATACATTAAATGCTTTGACAAAAAATATATACAAAAATGTCATCTGTGGAAGCCGTGGCGCTGTAAGAAGCACGACCAATCATCTGAGCCGGCCCGGCTAAAATAACTGGATGGCCTACCTGCCTGTCAGCCTTCCATCTGTGCACAAACTTATCTCGTGCCCTCATTGGTCATGTACGCGTTCGTGTGTGTTGGAGGAGGGGCTCTGTAAGAAAGGGGTAGATTTGTTTCGGCTGCGTACTTTCAGATTCTAGCGCACTCGACTCGAGCTGGTTTCTCCATTCTTACCTACCCTACCTTTAACGTTGGGTAATTGTAATAAATATATTTTCTTATATCTTGTCCTTTCCACGCTTTTGTTATGGCCAAGAGCCACGCCATGACAAAAACGTAATCAGTTTCTCCCCAAACCGGCATATAAGATTACATGTTGTATGACAATTATATGTTATTAATGTTTCCAAATAAGAGGAAAATACATTTTCTCCTCTCCGTCAGGTTCTGGAAAATGGCCGACACATACACAGGGCTTAAATTGCAAGGGCTTATGGGAAATTTTGGGAAAACTGCAGCGACTGATATCAAGGGCTACGTGGATCTTCCTGATGGAAAGGTGTGTGCCCTGCAGCTCTGACACAACATCTGACATGTTTCTCTAGATATTGATTTACTGCTACCTGATGGAGCATTACAGAATTAGTTTTCAATCATTAAAATGTCAAACCAACAGTTGTGTACTCACACACCAATAGAAACTCAGATGTGTCACTAAACTGTGATTCATGTCTCACGCAATGAGTCTGTTTTCCATTCAAGTATTTCCTCTGAACCTTATGGCTGTTAAAAATTGGATAACATTTTTTCAAGAGAATTCCCTCCATATCATGATTGGTAGATTATTGTTAAGGCATAGTTATCAGAATTGATGTGGAGCGACAAATCAATCTAGATTGTTTTGGTGTGCGTTGGAGATTTTGTAAAAGTTCATCTTGACCCTCGCCTCTCTTCGTCTCCTCCTCTCAGGTGGTGTCCGGCTCAGATTGGGGAAACCTGCTGCTGTGGGAGGGCAACGCCATCAAGGTGGAGATTTGTCGTAAGGGGGGGGGGAAGTGCCACGCCGGGATGGTCCAGCCGTTCGCCCTGGAAGACGGACAGCTGATGACCATCGGCTATGATGGAGCGGTTCGGGTAAGACACTTCAAAATGTTTTTCTTCAAACGTGTTAGAAATCTTTTCAAAAACATAAAATGTTCTGATTAAATTAACAATAAACTGTTTAGTCTTTTTTTCTACATTAATAATGGCTTTTGTTTGTAGTTTTTTTTGTGTGTGTCAATAATAGAGTGGTGCAGAGACTAAATGAGACTACTTAACGTCATCACACCGACCGTTAGCCCCCTTTAGCTTAGCGGTGGTGAAGTCAAGTCACTGCGATGTAGTTTGTTTATTGCCCAACGTTAGCTTTTTGCCTCTCGAGATTGAATTTACGCTTCAAAAATCGTAAAGGGGTGTTTATATGTTGAGAGGATCCTGCTGAACAAAAAAGTGTCATGAACGTGGGTTTGCCAAAGATCATACAATTCGAAATTTCATGTTCCTTTTTGAAGCTAATTGACCCTTCTTGGCAATCCTTATCAACCTTATTGAGCCGGATTGATGATCTAAACTCTGATTTCTTTGTAGTCACCTTTTTTGAAATCGGTCTGAATTTGTAACCCCCTTGCCCCCTGCAGGGCTGGGACTTTGAAAGCATCGACACCGCAGACAGCACCGGTGACAGCGGGCGGTTTGAGCTGGAGCCCATGAACGAGCTGTTGGTGGGACACAACGTGTGCCTGTCCTCGGTGGTGAAGAGCTCGCAGCCGTCCGACTCCTTCATCTGCTTCGCTCAGGTCAGAGGGGAGTCAGAAGCTCATAACTACAGCTATGTGTAATGTCTGATCTCCATCAAAATACCAAACCTGATCTCTGCACCTGATAGGACACCAGCGGAGCCATCTGGAAACTGGACCTTTCATTCACCTACACTGTGAGTTCCATACACTTACTTTAGTATGTTATCATCCTTGTTAACACATATTTCAATTGTCTTGTAACAGGTTCTTCTTGTTACTGTTAAGACAATTTTTCTTATACATTTGGTAAAAAATGTGATTTTTTATTTGTCGCCAAAATACAAATAGGGACCTGAAAATGAGCAAATCTCCTCTTTAAGATACAAATCAAACCAAAGAGGACTCCCATGAGACGCTTTATCACTTTAAATAAGCGTTGATGTGTGATCTGTGTGCAGACTCCTGATCCAGAGTGCCTGTTCTCCTTCCACGCCGGGGCCATCCAGGGCCTGGACGTGTCCAGGATATCCCACCTGATGGCCACGACCACTCTAGACCGTGAATATCATACCCTTTCTCCCCTACACACATACAGGGTGTTGTCGTAACATAACACACATCTAACCACAAATGATATACTCTCTCTGCCGCCCCTAAACTGTGGAACGAGCTGCCCTGGCTAATCAGACAGGCTCCCACACTGTCTGTCTTTAAATCCCGTCTTAAAACCCACCTTTTCCCCTTAGCATTCGTAAACAAGCTTTTATTTGCTTTCAGTGGTCTATTGTGTTTACTATATGGTTGTTTTTGTTTTTATTTTTATTTTGTAATTGTTACGTTTATTCTGTTTTGTTTTGCGTTCGTATCTTTTATGTGATTTTATACTTATTTTTATGTTTTGTGAGCTGTGTGATTTTATATTTGATGTATCTCTCTGTACAGCACTTTGGTCTGTAGGTCTTAAAGTGCTTTATAAATAAAATTGGATTGGATATACGCAGCGGTACATTTCCTCTAAAGGATGTCGTAAAGAGCCCCAATTTATTTAATCTTCATCATTAAACACTTCTTCCAAACAGGAAACATTTGTCACTTCAGTGTAACATCAAAACTTATTTTTATTGCAAGCAGAATTTGTTAAAAAGTTTCATTGAAGCTTTTATACCAGTTTTCCGGACAACGCAAACCGTAACAGGTCCGTCCTTTTTCTCCAGGTACCGTTAAAGTTTTTGACTTCCTGGCAAAAAGAGAGCTTACCTCCAGTCGCTTCAATCAGGGTGGAACTGCTCTCAGCTGGGCGCCAACTTTGGTGAGTGTGTCCATAGAGTGGTGCAGGAATGAGTCCTAAAATCTGGAAATGCATTTTCTCCCTTCCAAGTCTCAAGTCTCAAAGGCAGTTTATCTGTTTTTGGTTATCGGTAGATGCCTGAAATAAGTTCTGTGGTTTAAACAAATTAACGAAAACATTTTTATCATAGACATTAGAAGAGTATACACACACACACACACACACACACACACACACACACACACACACACACACACACACACACACACACACACACACACACACACACAGCACACCACACACACATGTTATTAGATGAGATTAGTTTGACTTTATTGAACCCAATTTGGGAAATATATATTTTCACGGCAGATCGTAAACAAGGCATTGGACATTAATTAAAAAATAAAATAGAGTAGGAAAGAAAAATATACATATCAACAGTTATAGATATATATCACTATCGAAACACAATATAAAATACAGATAAAGTTAGAACACACTATAATAGACCATCCCTATGCCAACATAATATAAGCAATAGAAACATGTATAATTCTACCACATAAGAAGTGTACTGACAGGAAACTGAACTCTGTTTTGAGAGTGTAGGTGAACCAGATTGGAAGTCTGCTGGTCACGGGCTTTGAGGACGGGGTTGTGAGGTTGCTGGAGTTGTACGACCCTCAGAGGCTGAACGTGGTCACCGGGCGAATCCCCAAAGGAGACGCCAAGCTGCGCCTCAAACAGGCCTTCAAGCCCCATAGAGCACCTGTAACTGCTGTGGCGTATGAGCGAAACGGAGAGATCTTAGCAACGGGGGTAAGATGTTCTCCAAGAACACCTGAGGAAATATAAATGGTCATTGTTTGCTTAAGGTAATTTATGCAGGAACAAAGAATGCTGTTAAAAACCCTCTGACCATAACCCTCTGCCCCCCACCCTGCGGCTCAGAGCTCCGACAGCACTGTCTTCTTCTTCACTGTCGGGGAAAAATACAAACCCATCGGCTTTGTGCGCGTCCCCGGGCCGGTGCAGGCGCTGGAGTGGACGCCTCATTCCCACGTGAGTCTGCTCCGACACACATGCACCAAAATATAGTATCTATGGATATGTTATTGATTGAGCAAAAGATTCTTATATTTATTTCCAAAAATAAATTGGCTTTGCAAAGTTTTTTTGTTGAAAACTTGAATCCAGATAGCTTCTTGATTGAGCTTGAAAAATATTTCTATGTTATACAGGGTTCTTACGGTCATTGAAAACCTGGAAAAGTCATGGAAATTCAAAATGCTAATTCCAGGTCCTGGAAAAGTCATGGAAATTCAAAATGCTAATTCCAGGCCCTGGAAAAGTTATGGAAAACAATATTTTCCCCAAACTTTGGGAAAAGTCATGGAAATGTTACTAAAGTTGCATCAAATATAATTTACATTTGATCTAATCGCCGAAATAGTAATACTATAATGATAATACATACTGTATCATATAGTAATGAAACGTAAAATGGCATTTAACTGACGAGGTATTTTGCTGGTGAGAGATTTGAGTTGCTTTAGCGTGTAGAAGCTAGTAAGCCTACTATTTGATTTGTTTTAGATACATGTTTCATATGCAGACCTTATTTTCCTGTTCCATGTTAAAATAAACCATTTTCAGTGGTACCGCTGAGAAAGAGTAATTTTTTGGTCATGGAAAATTAGGTAAAGGTCATGGAGAAGTCATTGGTGAAAAAGTGTATGAACCCTGGTTATATTATTATTTGTATTTTATTTTACTTATATATTATATTATAATATATTTTATATAGCTATTATCTACAGCTAAACATTTATACCTGGAGTATTTCCCCAACAGAATTATTTTATTTATTATCTGTGGACCATTTTCATCTTAGCGTCCTTAATCTTGTACAATATCTTTAATTGAAGGATTCTCTAATGGGAATGATCATTGTTGTTCTTTAATGGTTTTCCCCAGGGTGAGAACCGGCTGCTGATCCTGTGTCAGAGCGGTCACGTTGTTGAGGTGCACCCGCCTGACCCAGAGGTCCAGAGGCCCGGCATCACCTTCCACCTGCCTGAACTGAGCAGCAGAACCTTCAGGTTCAGGAGCATCAAGTCTCGAATCAAGGTCCGAACCCTCTGCTTCCAATCAGTCATTCGTAGGGTTTATGTACATACACACCTGTTGTCCTATCAGAATCAAAACCAGGGTTAGTTCAAGTTAGCTTTACACATACAAGACATGTGTTTTGTCATATTAAATGTAAACAGTAAGAGGATATAAGTTGTAAAAAAAGAGCAAATAT
The DNA here is from genome assembly GCF_000735185.1 of Notothenia coriiceps. Taxonomy (NCBI): domain Eukaryota; kingdom Metazoa; phylum Chordata; class Actinopteri; order Perciformes; family Nototheniidae; genus Notothenia; species Notothenia coriiceps. Next base: position 251,165 of record NW_011369215.1, on the reverse strand, counting down.
ATAAAAAAAAAAAATTAAGAAAAACATTTCGTTTCAAGAAATAAATATACAAATAAAAAACAATATGACAGATGATGACACATTTATAATTTGAATAAGGTTTATTAGCAAGTAAGTTTACACATAAATGTAAAATGAATTGAATTGGGTTATAATGGTACATACATAGACACAATACATAAACACAATGGGACATACATACGAGGTATTAGCTTGTAAAGAAAAGGAGAACATATAAAACCAACTAACTAACTGGTTTTAAATGTTGCATTTTCTTTTAGAGAGAGCAGGAAATTGCCAGACGACAAGCCGCAAAGGACAAGAAGCAGAAAGAGAGAGAAGAGAGGCTGAAAGAATCCAAGCAGCCAGACTTAGAGCCAGAGGAAGATGAAGAGGAGGTGGAGGAAGAGCTGCCCTCCATCTTCATCCCTAAGCCTCCAAGTCCTCTCTACTGCGGCTTCTACTCATCGCCTGGCCACTTCTGGCTCTCCATGGTACACACAATTAAAAGAAACTGAAGATCAACATTACATTTAAAGGGGACCACCTATCACGCAAAATGCACTTTTTGATGTCTTCTATACATAAAGATGTGTCTCTGGTGAGTCGGGGAACTCACGCAGCGTCGTAAATAAAACCCTCTCTCTTTTCCTCCGTACCCAAATCTCTAAAAACGGGGTACAACGGAGCTGATCCAGATTTGCGTCCGATATGACGTAATATCTGAAATGTGGACCCACGGCCCTATCAGAAACGTTGCTATCAGAAACAATGCCCGACTGTTTTGGACGTAATATGGTCGGTGTTTACATTAGCATCGCTAACACTCAGAGCTAACCTGTACTGGAGAGCATGTGTGTGAAGAAGCAGGAAATCAAAAGGAACTCACCTTGTGGTATAACCGGCAAGAGAGAAAGACTTTGAGCTCCATACTGGTTCAGAGAGAATCCTTGATAATCCATGATATGGCGTTTCATCACGGCAGTATTTAGTTTAGACAGTAGCTTCCGGAGCAAAACACTTCATAGACATCTTTTTTATATATTTGTATATATCTGGGACCTATGCTATTGCCTAAAAATAGCATGATAGGTGACTTTTAAATAATGTGTTGAGAAATGAAAACATGCCCTGTAGACTCTACACAGACTATAGCTGTGTTTTGGTACAAATACCAAACTACATGTTTATAGTAAAACACAGCTATAGATTGAAAAGTATTATCAATAACAGGTTCACAACCTTCTCTCTTTCCCCTCTCCTGCAGGGGGGCTATGACTCTGGTTTCCTGTATCACTGTCAGTTCTCTGAGGAGCAGGACCAGGACCCTCTGCAGCGGCAGGACGAGCCCTTTGACTTCCTGCCTGTCCTCAACGCAGACGACGACCCCATTCGCTCTTTCACCTTCAGGTATACTGAAGGTCCACTGATCAATATTCTATATTTCAACAATGATTCAAAGACCTAAATGCAACGTGAGAAAGTTGCTAGTAGCTTCCACCTCTTTTGGCTCATAGCTTTATTGATTTTTGCCTGGCTCAGACCTTTATCACAGCTAGTTTCAGCAGCTAACAACCACTACGCTCCAAAAAAGTGGAACATCCTACCAGGAAATATTAGAGAGGTTAACTCAGTCGACATTTTTAAACAAAAGCTGAAGACCATTTTTTTAAATTAGCTTTTAAATAGCAACTTTGCTCTTCTATTGGTCTTATTTCTTTAATTCATTGTATTTAGTCTTATTTCTTAAGTTCATTTATGGATTACTTTATTGTATTTATCTATTTTGGCCTCTTGTAATCCATGGAGTCATATGTATCATGAAAATATGCTTCATGTATGCTAGTAGCTTTTAACCTTTGACCCTAACCCTTGAATTTAAAGTCTTATTGTCTGTTTGTCTTATGTTGTTTAACAAAATGTTAAAGCACTTTGAGCTGCATCCTGTGTATATAAAATGCTATACCAGGGTGTCCGCAGGGTCTTAAAATGTATTAAAAGTTGATAAATCAATTTAGCGAAAATTAAGGCTATTAAAAAGTATTAAAAAGAGGTTGTATTCTACAGTCTGCCTGAATGTAATCATTGCATAGGTGTGTAGTGAGATTCTGTGTACTTTATTTATGGCATCCCGTTGGGTTTGACGTCATCTGAACAGGACATCGCACGCTCACTGCTTGATAGCGCGAAGCTCCGTTTACGCCGGTTGTTAAACAACATCGTTATGGGGAAATGCAAGTCTGCGTCCAAATGGTTGGAAGATAAGGAGGAAGGACAATCAAATACTGTATATAGTCAATGTGAGGTAAAGTTTGTCCCCAAGGTAACCGGTTAAAACTCCAAGTGGCGATGAGGTCTTCAAATGTATGGAAAGGGTCTTAAAAAAGGTCTTAAAAGGAATTACATTTGACTTCAGGATTCCTGCATACCCTGTATACAAATAAAGATGTATTTGTAATTACTACTAGTACCTGTTTAAAGTATTATGTTGGTGTTGTCCAGCTCTGACAGGCAGCTGCTGCTCTGCGGCATGCACTCAGGCTCCATCAGGGTCTACCCTCTGCAGCCCGGAGACCACAGCCTCAGCTCCATGCAGGCCTACTGGGCTCTCAGTGTCCACGACAACCAGTACGGACACCTGCGGCACATCCGCTGTAGCTATGACGACCTCTTGGTGCTGACGGCGGGAGACGACGGGAACTTCTTCTCCTTCAGCCTGCTCCCTCCAGAGGAGCTGAAGAAAGGCATGCAGAGGAAGAAGGCAAATGTTCCTTCACCCAGGGTCAGTCTACACGTTACTAACACTTTACTAAGACTTTAAACAGTGTGCTACAGATGATAAAGTCTAACCCTACTCAATCAATCACATTTTATTTAAATAGCCCAATATCCCACATTTTACATTTGCCTCGGTGGCTTTACGGTGTGTACAGCAAATGACACTCTATATCCTTAGATCCGAGTGCACAAAGAAAAAACTCCCCGGAAAAACCCTGCAGCGAATAGAAAATAATTTGTAGAAACACCCGGAACGGGACAGCAATAGATATGGTTTGAATAGACAACATAGACAATACTGTATAGACAATCCAAAAGGACAAAAATGGTAATATGAGTATACAAAAAAAATGGTCGGATCCAGGAGGATGTCAACAATCGTCCAGACACCACTATAAAATAATAAGGTAGGCTTCAGGCAGGACCAGAGCAACAGCCACGACTCATGGTCCAGAAGTGAAGAGAGGACAAGAGTGCATAGAGATAACAAGAGAGAAGTAGGAGAAGAGAGGTGGAAGTCCCACGACAGCGTATGCCTATAGCAGCATAACTAGGGTCTGGTTCAAGGTAAGCCTGATCCAGCCCTAACTATAAGCCTTATCAAAAAGGAAATTTGTCAGTCTGTCCACCGATTTGAATGGATTGCTACGAAATGTGTGTTTCTTATTTGTATGAACGCCCGGGGTCCTTGTGTTCCCTAGCTTGTGTCAAACATTTGGAAAAGTTGACTTTGACTGTTGAGGTCATCACATAGGTCAGATTTGTTGCAAGAAAACAAACAGTTTATGGTGCAAACGGATTGTTATATAAAAAAGTATAATGTCTTGTTATTCAAACAGGTGGGCCTTGAGAATGAGGCGTTAGCCCAGGATATTGAGGACCCAGCAGCCTGCAGGTGAGCGCGAATGATCTGTTGATCATTCTTGTTTTCAATATATCTGTATCTTTCTCTGTTTTGAAAAGTCATTCGGAAAGTTGACACCGACTGCATTTGGCTTCCTTATTGTTTTTACATTATTGGGGGTTTAAGGGGCTTTAACTCAAGAATGTCATGAAATCACTCATCTAACTTTGTGTTCCCTCCAGCATAGAGTCAGAGAAGCAGAAGCTGGATAAGGACCGTCAGCGACGAGAGGCGGAGCTTAAGATCGCAGCGAAGCGAAAGAAGCTGGCTGAGCTGAATAAGAAGTTTCAACAGCTGCTGATCACCAACCAGAGTCTGCCGGAGCATGTCCGTCTGAAACCTGAGGTACGGACACCCGGATTCACTGTCATCTGTATTCTAATGTCCGACCACTGAGTTCTTCAGAATATGTTCCGATTTAAAGACAAATAAGTCAATAAGAAAACCAAAAGACATGATACTAGGGGAAAAAACAAGCTAGGTAAAACATTTGTATTATGGTTTTTGGATTTTTCACTTTCCCTGTTGTGTGTTATATAGGTTTTTGTGCATGGTCTGTAAAGGCTACAACCCCTGTGTTCCCTCCAGAAGGAGTTTCTCTCCCACACACTCCCCCCCTGCCTGAGAGTCCTCTGTGGTAGGATTGTCGTCTTGCTTAGCAATATCACAATTCAGAATAGGTAGAGACCAATGGCTCTTTTCCTGCATGCAAGTGGTATGATTCTTAGTATGGAGAGGAACATGACGGGTAAGCCTTAGCTTCAAATCACTATTATTAAGAATGATCCCAAGCAGAGGTGGGCTAAATGCAAAGGAAGTCACGGTGTGCTGTCGGATAAGCAGCAAGCGGTACACAGCATGGTGTGACAGGAACTGTAATGTAGACACTGCACAGGTGGCTGTATCTCATGTGATAGAGATACTGAAATGTAAATATCACAGAATATTTTAGAAAGGGACAAACAATTGTAATAACAAATAATATATGGGATCAGTCAAATGTTTGAACTCTTCAAGGAAAGGACTGAGGCCTTTGCTGTTGTTGGTACTCTGTGCAGCTTGGGGCCACACTCTGTTGACATGCATTGCAGAGACCTCCTACACTCAGCAGCAGATAAGCACTCGAACAAAATGTATTATTTAATGTTCAGATTTTCCTTTATTTTAGTTTTTAATACACAAAATCAACTTTATTTTAACATACCACTGGGATTTAACTATATATTAACACCAATATATCAGAAGCAGTGGTCGAGTGGACACACACTCCTTATATTCTGGTTAGGTTTATAGTTATGTTAAAATGATGACTTTTAGGCAGCTGAAGCAAAGCCGAGGCGGTTGTTGGTGCGGTCGTAGATGGAGTAGTACTCTCTGAGGAACACGTCCCCAAAGATCCACAGGGGCTGGCCGTTATGAGAGGGCAGGTATGTGGGGGCGATGTCCACAGTGCAGAACTGGTTTCCATTCTGGTAGCGCTGTAGGCGGAGACAGGAGATGGGAAAGGTTAATTACATTGCTAATAAACAAAATAAAAAGACACACACACACAAATACATGCCTATTGAGTGCATGCATGTAGTAACTTACCTGATTGATGTAAGCAGAAGGAGCCAGAGGGAGGGCAACACCGCTAATAACAAAGCTGAGAGTTGGCAGGTTGTTGACCTGGCTGCAGTCCACCATGTACTGAAGATCAAGAGAACAGAGAGATATTAGAATTGCTTTTAGAAAATTCCAAGGGTATCACACAAGAGATCTGGGGAGGCTGCGTTCTGTTGTTACGGACCTAAACTATGGAACAGCAAACTCCCGTGAAATGTTTAAAAGCGAATTAAAAACCTATCTTTTTAATATGGCTTTTAATTTGGGTTAACTTTCAATTCTCACTGGTATCATTGTCATGCTTTTACTGTGTTCTTTCTGTCTGTTCTTTTTTTTCCTTCTTTTTTTCAACATTTTAATTTGTTTACATTTAAGGACATGCGCTCGACACAACATCACGAATAGGATCTGGACAATAACATGAAGGGTGGGGGGTAGGGGGATTACAGTGTCAGTTACATTTCATGTATGCATACTGGCGTTGTATTTATACATGATGTTGCTTCATGAATTAATACGTATACTTCATTGTCTTAAAGGTAAATAAATAGATAATAGCTCAAATTAAATACAAATATAGTAGTATACTATATATTACACGCCACACATCTCTTCCTTTTCTGATTAATCACCTATTCATCCATTTCCCATTTGAATTCTCTTTCATATTATTACTGTTATTTTTCTGTTTCTTCATAGGCTTATTTCCTTTATTTATTTATATTTATTTATTAATATTATTAAATATTATTATTTCTTGTTGGGCAGGCCCGAGATGCGTATTGAGCTCCAGGAAAGGCCCTTATTTTTTGTATTTAAAGATATTTTAAATTTCTTGTCAGCTTTAATTCACGGAATGTCATTAGGATCACTGTAGATGTTTGTATCTTGTTCTCTAGATACAAATTTTAATATATTGTTTGTGCATGAAAGGTGCTATACAAATAAATGTATTATTATATTATTATTAGAAGAGACAGAAACTAAAACCAAACCGGGCCAATTTATACAGGCTTATTTTCCTAACTTCTTCCAACTGAGAGGTGTCTGTTGTCTGTTCATTTGTCTTACCATTCCATACTAGGCTCTGATTGAGCCCGATGGCCTGCATGAGTTACCAATGAGCTGGCTTGGGCTGTCAGTGTGGATGGTTCCAGTGTCCACAATTGGATGGCAGCCCTGAGAGCACCAGCCGGTCTCTCTACCATTGATCTCGAATCTGCCAAAGCACAACAAAAGTAAAAACAATGTTGCAGTATTTCGGAACGCTGACAAGCTAAGCACTGAAGTAAGTAATCGGGAAGATGGGAAGGATCATTTGAGTATTTAAACATTACTAATGATTTGCGATGAAAAGCACTGACCTTGAACTCCGATCTGCCAGTAGGTCTCAGAGGTGACGGGGTCCAGTAGATTGTCCCTTGGTTTTTACAGGGCTTGGTTCCACTCCTCCGAAAGAGGAGCACGCTGCCCTCCTGTCGCTCCCCTGAATCAAACAACGCAAAAACTTATCTGAAAAGCTCACAATGTGGATATGCAGCAATGATCTGAGTGATATCCCTCCATTGGATAGTGTATTGTTTACAGTGCTTAATAGAAGTCTTTGTGGACAGTTATACCTGGAGAGATAGAAAGGAAAAATAGTTTGGCACTTCGCATTTGAGAAATCATGTGTGTCCATGACGGGGAGTCTCTCCGTCCAGCGGAGATGCTTGGGTAGGACAGGCCGGAGGATGCCGTCAACATTGGCAACCACAAATTCTGACCAGGTTCATTTGTGCTCAGACCGATCTCGCTGGGTGGTTGATCTTCAATGCCCACCAACCTATGGTCCAAAACCCAACCACTGCATGAGTAGGATTCAATTCCATAGATTGTATTTATACAATGTCAAGCTAACAGCCTATATGACTGTATGACAGCAATGTTAAAAAACAAACTAGGGTGGGCCTCTGTTGTTTCTCATCAAAAATATTTTTCTTAGTATATACAAATGTATATATTTCACTAATACACATACTTACTACACACTCAAAAACTGAAAACTGCCACACAGATCTTCCTACTGAAACTTTCCAATGCAACATCTTTGACTGGTATGTTCTAGACTTGGGACATTCGATCTTTGAGTTGTTATTGACATACTATGCCTCTGGTAGTACTCTTTCTCAGTCACTAAGAACTAGTCATGTGTGTTTCGGTGTGGTCTGACTCACATGACAGTGTCATATCCAAAACGTTACCATGGAGGCTTCCGGCTCCGTAGGGCAGGTAGAAGGTTTCAATGGCAGAGTAGGTAGAGGGACTGCCGGGGGTTGAACTTTGTGTGGTGCGTCTGTGAATGACTAGTTACTCTGGAGCATTCAAC
>NW_011369215.1:238087-243465 GCF_000735185.1 Notothenia coriiceps | reverse complement strand
TCGCACACCCCCATCCCAGTCAGGGATGGTGTGTACAATGCGCCGTCTAACGCCCAGGCTAGGGATTTCCTTCACGTCGCGGTATTAGCTGTTCGTGAATGCTTCGCGCACGAGAGGTGGAACACTCATCGCGTTCGATGACCCTGAGAGCCCGGATCCATGGTAAGGGGCAGCTCAACTCGGCCCTTCTCTCGTCCAGTCCGGGCCCTCACGCAAATAGCAACTCTGTGGCTTATTCCAGAAGGAATCCTGAGGCAACCGAAGCGGCAATTCATAAACATGAAAGCAAGTTTAACCCGGCTGATATAACTAGTCCCTTAGGGGCAACTTTAAGCGGTTGATCTTGCCAAAGTCCATTTGTTTCGCTCATAAAAATAAAATCTGTTTTCTTTTACGAAAACAGGCCCATAGAAAGCGTACCACGAGATGATCTCTCCCTTAACCTTGACGATTCCCTCGCACAAGCGCCACCACATGACGGCCAAAAGGCAGCAACAACGAACACTTCCATGATGCCTCCTCTGTCCACGACCCAATAGCTCGCTGAAATACAATCTGAGTCTGTACAGGCTTTAATATACACATGTTCAGGCCGCGATATCCAGCTAGACTCGCTTATCAAACGATCAAAAACTTGCGCAGTCATATCGACGACTCAGAAGCAGGGTCGACCCTTACACGGTTTTTGTCTAAAAGCGCTACACACCTTCATCTTCGCCAGGGCAACACAGTTAATGCTGCAATAAACACTGACTCGCAATGAAAGGGCCCAGACGCCAACATACACATCATAATTATGCAAGGACATAACTAGACGATGTATGCCCATTTGGGTATATCCATTGGAAAATGTACTGGTAGAGCATTAACCTCAAGAGTTTTTGAATTTGACGCAACTTTTCCTTTTTGTGAAGCACACTTTTTATTACGTGCTTTTATTTTGCCCTCCCAAAGAAGGCGGAGGCTTATTAGCCAGTTGGCAAATTATATACCAAATAAGGGAATCCCTTTGCCCATGACACCCTGCGCCTCCCCCGTGTTCCCCACCCAATCTTGCGCCATTTCACAGAAAATCCTACCTGATGTTTGTTAGGCACTCGTCCTTGACACTTCTTTCATAGAGTAATCTACCTGCGTAGGCTTTTATTTAATATAATGACAGAGTTATCGGGATCAAAATGTGTCTATTTATTTCTCTTCTTGTCCCCTTTCAAGAAGATTGATGCTGAGTGCTTGCCGGCTTACGGGGCTGAGTTATTATATCCCTTTTTTGCAGAATTACAAACAAATCTGTCTCATATACCCCATAGCCTACGCCCTAATATCAACGCAGGCAAGTGCAAGTTAATAGTTTTTTTTCCAGAACCGGTCAGCCTTTTCCCGCAATAAAAAACGAAATGTTATATCCTCCAGGAGTCACCATGCAGTAGGCACTGCATTAAGCCAGCATCCCAGTTTTAATCGAAAGCCTCTGTGTTCGTTAGGACTATCAAAACGTTTAACAGATGTTTGGATTTGAATAAAGTCTTTTATCCTTTGATAAGGTCAAGGTCTTCATGAAACAATAACAACGGGTCATTTCTGTATTGAATTTCAATTGATTTTATTCTTTGTACGCTTTGACTGGACCTTAAACGTATCATATTTGTCTCATAAACGCCGATAAACTTACTGCCAGTCACATTTAATACAGATTTGGCGTTATTACTTCTTCACTCCCACCCATTACCACACTGTTATTTGCTGCCAAGTAGCACCTTGTTGTCCATATCCAACCGACGCAAGCAGCACGTCTAAAGCATGGGGGAACTCTGATTACAGTGGCGCCTTTTAATCGACCCGCGGCCATGCACATTAGATAGATCAAGCTACATTCTCATTTATCTCATGGGACCAAATGACATTGGTGGTACACACAGGACGCCTATGTGGTGGTGTGATGTAAGCTTGGCATATAGGTGGAGTAACCGCTTTACTATTGGGGAAACGCCTGGCATGCTAGTAGACCGGCCGGCGCAGCCTAACCAATCAGAGGCAGACATGGGGCTATGGTTCCAGACAGAAGGTATGTTTCAGTGGTGGACATAGACTTCGAGAGGTCACCTATGTCAGTTTCGATGGAAATGAAATCAGCAAGTGGGGCCTCCCCTACATGGGATGTCTCAGTAAATGCTATCAAATACTGGTTTCCACCAATCCACTATCTAAGTGTGGAAAAGCATGTTATACTTTTAAAGAAAGCATGTTCTGGAACCCTAGAAAACATGCTTTACGGCATTTCAAACTGGGGGATAATAGTCTGTTTTCAGCACAAAGTCAACCCATTAAAGTATGGGGGTATAAGAAACAGTTGTATTTGGTTTGGCATAAATATGCATCAAGATTTCCAGGGAATTCATGTACTTCAAAGTCATTCTGTGTGTCGTGTGTGTGTGTGTGTGTGTGTGTGTGTGTGTGTGTGTGTGTGTGTGTGAATTGTGTGTGTGTTGTAGTGTGTGTGTGTGTGTGTGTGTGTGTGGTGTGTGTGTGTTGTGTGTGTGTGTGTGTGTGTGTGTGGTGTGTGTGTGTGGGTGTGTGTGGTGTGTGTGATGTGGTGTGTGTTGTGTGTTGTGGTTGTGTGTTGTGTGTGTGTGTGTGTGGTGTGTGTGTAAGGAGCTGCAGGCTGCACCCCATCGTTTTCAGTGAGCAGGGACAGAGAGGGAGAAGGCCCAGCAGTGAGGCTGGTGAGGGAGCAGGTGGCCTGGGAGGCGAGGGAGCGCTGGCAGCATAGCAGCTCAGAAAATGCAGGACGGTACTGCTGAACACACACAGCACACACACACACACACACACACACACACACACACACACACACAGCACACACACACACAGCAACACACACACACACACATCACACCACACACACACACACACACACACACACACACACACACACACACACATTCTATTAGATGAGATAGTTTGACTTTATTGAACCCAATTTGGGAAATGTATTTTCACGGCAGATCGTAAACAAGGCATTGGACATGAATTAAAAAAATAAAATAGAGTAGGAAACAAACATATACATCTCAACAGTATATCTATATCAAAAACACAATATAAAAATACAGATGAAGTTAGAACACACTATAATAGACCATCCCTATGCCAACATAATATAAGCAACGAATACTACCGGTATTAACATTATAAAAGTGTGCAAAGTAATTGCGGCTTTAAAATATTTATTGTTGAGTTTATTATTATTAGTAGTAGTAGTAGTAGTAGTAGTAGTAAATGGTGTATTCATTAGATCATTAGTATGATATAAAAACATTATTTGAAAACATCTTACTTGCTGTGTATTTGACTTTAATACAATTTAAAGAAGTGTTGTCTGTCTATGAGTGTAATACTTATCCTTCAATATCTGTGGCTGATATTTCGTAACATGTCTGTTAAGTTACTTTTTAATACGTTTAACTTTAATACGTTTTACTAAGTTAGGACATTTTGATGGACATTGAGTGGACATGTAGAATGTTAATAAATCCCTTCTTCATGGTCAACAAATCAGACTAACTACCAAATATTTTTACCGGACTAGCATCCTAAGACGTTTTCATAACATGTCCATTCTGCCCCTGCAGGTAGTTAGGAGTTAAAGATATCCAGCCTCCAGAATAAAACCCACCTCTCATGTTTGTTGTCAGGTTCAAAGACTCTCTTTCCAAAGTGGTTACCGTGGTCGCCATCTGCAGCGACCACAGAGTCTCCACCTACAGCCTGCCCACGCTCCCGGAGCATTCAGCGCAGCTCAGACATCAGACGAGGCCCGGCTGGCCTGAGGGAGACGGGGCTGCTGCAGCGGAACATGGAAGACCCAGAGTGGAACCTGCCAAAGACAGCAGCATGCTGGAAGGTAGGTGTGATGGAAACTTCTGAAGCAATGGAGACGAGACTCAGAGAGACACGGAGAGAGCTGGAACTTGATGGCAAACATTTAGGGTTTATTTGGAGCTACGGCCGGAGAATTCACAAGACATGAGGTGACACAGCAGTTACCAAACCAATTCTGAAGATCTCTACCCCAGACCCATGTATTTAGCTAGTTCTGAGAGAATAATCAACATTGTGTGATGAGTATAAGTGTTGATGACATTGAAAAATATATAACATTACCAAGGTTAGAATTGTAATTAAAAATGGAAAGTAAAAGGAAATGGTTGCCCCTGCTCTTAAAAATAATAATAAAAGCATCATTTATGGGGTCTACTGCTGTGCTGTGCATATCATTAATGAAGCATTGAAGCTCCTTTCCTGAGAATTTCAAATATTTCCTAAAATGGGATCAATACAAGTTTATATAATCTAGTTTAATCAAAAGAGAATTTTGACAGCTCTCTTATAATGTCTGCCACTTGGTTAATCCTGGGTCCTTCAGAGGAGGATCTGTGCCCCCTGGTGGCCGGCTCGGAAGGGGTGAAGCTGGGGGACCGGCAGATGGAGAGGCTCCGTAAGGCTGCAGAGAAAGCTGAACAAGCTCGAGCCAAGATAGAGAAGAGGAAGCAGGAATGGGCCCAACTGTGAGTGTCTAACATCATTTTAGTTAGATTTATAAATGGCATTATTATTTCTTTATAGTCATTGTGTCCTTTGATGGCTTTTGTAGTTAAAAAAGAAAAATTAAAGCCCGGGGAAAGAGGGTAATATTCAGAGTAAAAAACTTCAGAGATTGAAGTTCATAGAATAAGCGAAATTGTTTGATATTAGATCACACATTCAAAGGAAAGAAACTTTATAATCATCACCACACAGACGTTTTTGGTGATAGGGAATGCCAAAGAACACGTTTTTCTCACAAATGTATGAGTTGGATCTTAGAAACTTGAGTAAAACCCCCCTCTCCTAGTGCGGTAACAGTCCTTATTCATGTTTCTTGCGCTTAATTTTAAAAACATGTCATGTGGGGCAAAACACGATTGGTGGATCTCTATTGTAACTATTATGATGCTAGTAAAAAACTGTGACAGCATTTTGGTGTCTCAGTTACGCAGAGAAGCCGAGCGAGAACTGTGAGGATCCGCAGGATGTGCAGGCCATCGTCGAAGCCAAAGAGAACCTCGGAGACTTAAAACTGAAGTCAGACAAAGACTTCACGATGCCCAAACACCTGAGGATGAACGCTGAGAGGAAGAGCACAGAGCTGATAGGCCTGGAGAAAAAAGTAGACACACACACACACACACACACACACACACACACACACACACACACACACACACACACACACACGCGTGTGTGTGTGTGTGTGTGTGTGTGTGTGTGTGTGTGTGTCTACTTTTTTCTCCAGGCCTATCAGCTCTGTGCTCTTCCTCTCAGCGTTCATCCTCAGG
>NW_011369215.1:235895-237983 GCF_000735185.1 Notothenia coriiceps | reverse complement strand
ACACACACACACACACACAGTACATGAACAGAACACACACACACAGTACATAAACAGAAAACACACACACACACACACACACACACACACACACACACACACAGCACAAGGACACACTTCATCAGCCATTGTCTTTTTATTGCACATTCTTCCTTTTACTTCTTATGTTTAAATACATATTTTTATTCTATTTTACTTGATCTTTTATTGGACATTTTACTTCAACTTATTACATCTTTCTGAATATGTTTAGTTGTATCTTTCTATTGCACATCCTCCCTTTATATATAACTATTTTACATTAATTAATGATTTTTTTTTACCATATGCAATTTTCACAATGACTTGTTCTTTGTCTGTTAATACGAATTGTAAATAGACTAATATAAATAAGCGAAGGATTGATGTATGATGGACAGATCATTCAGTTGCATTCAAAGCAGATTCAGTTAGTGAGTCCATCCGTCCCCACAGACCCGTGAAAAGCAGACGGAGATGAATCAACGGATCGCGGCGCTGCGGGACTCCAAGGTCCGCCTGGTGTCTCAGCTGCACTCTCAGACTCAGCAGGTCCTGACTGTGCAGCTGCGTCTGCCGGCCCATCTCCACCGCCCTCCACCCACCCTGCCTGCCATACTACCAGAGGAGACCCCCGAGAAGAGGCTGCAGTTCAACCGTGCAACCCTAGAGCGCTACCGTCGTCTGAGGGATCAGAGGTACAGCAGCCCGTTTGATCCAGGTTCAAATCGAAATGACAAAGTAGCAAAACATTTATTGTACACTATTATACTTAGCTGGCTTAAAGGCCTATCTTTAGATGACATTTCTTAATGTATGACTGTGTATATCAAATGTTTGAACCTGAAACCATTGCTAAGAGCAATATAGCTCCTGAATGTTTTTGTATAGCACCTTTCATACAATAAGTGCAGTTCAAAGTGCTTCACATAGACATTTCACAGAACATTGATATCACACAGATACCAGTAAAAGACTTAGACATAGAGTAGACATATAAAAAAGACATTTAGATTAAAGGTACAACGATGAAATTATTCATTAAAAGGAGGATAGTGCAAATTCATAGTTTAAAAAATATTTAAACAGGATGCAGAGCATGGAGCAGGACGAGCAGGAGGACAGCACCTATATATTGGCGCAGCTGGAGAAGGAGGTGGGAAGAGAGGAAGGGACTCTGAGTCACTCAGCTTCATCTGTAACCAGAGAAGAAGAAGAGGAAGGAGCAGAGCTGAGCGAGCTGGAGGAGGAGCTCCGGAGGGAGGAGGAGATCAGACTGCTGCACGAGCAGGACTCTCTGCTGGAGCAGGTCTGCTTTGGAGTCTATTATAGAATCTGAAAATAAGCAACATTTGTGCTCTTTAAGGCGATTGTTTTATATATTACACGTTTTCTGGTATGCAGTGTTTGAATATGCAAGCGAGGCTTTATGTAATATTTACCCATGGTGAATTTAGAAGTACTCTTCATACTGAACAGAAACATGTAATGTAATGTGAATATGGAGGTTTTCTTTTCACTTGCAAAATCTCAAAAATATATTGGTGCATTAAGAAGAAAGATTGTTTTAGACAGGGGTGTCCAGCCCTAAATGTGTAACCACAAACACAATCTTCTAGAATAAGAATGTTAGGTACCACTTTACAATAAGACTACCCTTATAAAGGGTTTACGAATAGTTTGTAAGTCATTTATTAATTAGGTTGTGAACACTTTATGAATCCTTAATAAGCTTTTACAAGACATGAGATAAACAGGGCAACTGTGACCGGTTGCTTGCCAAATAGTGAGCCCACATTTATCTGTACTGCTAAGCCTTATTAGAAATGGTATTAACTCATTAATAAATGGGAATGTATTTTATACTTTACAACAAGGCTCCCTTTTGGCGACTATAAACTCATAGTAACTCGTAAATAAATGGTCATAAAGAGATGCCAAGAAACATCAGGGGGACCGAGTGATAACCGTTCTACTGATTCGGATATAACGTTTGGATCGAATGAGGCAGAAGAAGTAGTCGGGTCGTAGGGAACTATAGACAAACAAGAGACTCGACTAAGGGGCGGG
>NW_011369215.1:235414-235850 GCF_000735185.1 Notothenia coriiceps | reverse complement strand
AAAAACCTATCTTTTTAATATGGCTTTTAATTTGGGTTAACTTTCAATTCTCACTGGTATCATTGTCCATGTTTTACTGTGTTCTTTCTGTCTTGCTTCTTTTTTTTCCTTCTTTTTTTCAACATTTTAATTTGTTTTACATTTAAGGACATGGCTCACACACATCACAAATAGGACTGGACAATAACATGAAGGGTGGGGGGTAGGGGGATTACAGTGTCAGTTACATTTCATGTATGCATATGGCGTTGTATTTATACATGATTNAGGTATACTTCATTGTTTAATAGGTAAATAAATAGATAAATAGTCAAATAAATAAATATATATATATATATATACACGCACACATCTCTTCCTTTTCTGATTAATTCACCTATTCATCCATTTCCCATTTAATTTCTTTCATTATTATTACTGTTATTTTTCTGTTTCT
>NW_011369215.1:231108-235253 GCF_000735185.1 Notothenia coriiceps | reverse complement strand
CATCGCAGTGGTTGGCTTTGGAACCATAGGTTGGCGGCATTGTGATCAACCACCAGGAGATCGGTCTGAGCACAAATTAACCTGGTCAAAACTTTGTGGTTGCCAAGTTTGACGGCATCCTCNAATAAATATAAATAAATAAAGGGAAATAAGCTATGAAGAAACAGAAAAATAACAGTAATAATAATGAAAGAAATTAAATGGGAAATGGATGAATAGGTGTCACCTATTCATCCATTTCCCATTTAATTTCTTTCATTATTATTACTGTTATTTTTCTGTTTCTTCATAGCTTATTTCCCTTTATTTATTTATATTTATTTATTAATATTATTAATATTATTATATTTCTTGTTGGCAGCCGAGATGGTTTGAGTCCAGGAAAGCCCTTATTTTTGTATTTAAAGATATTTAAATTTCTTGTCAGCTTTAATTCACGGGAATGTCATTAGGATCACTGTAGATGTTTTATCTTGTTCTCTAGATACAATTTTAATAGTATTGTTGTGCATGAAAGGTGCTATACAAATAAAGTGTATTATTATATTATTATTAGAAGAGACAGAAACTAAAACAAACCGGCCCAATTTATACAGGCTTATTTTCCTACTTCTTCAACATGAGAGTGTCTGTCTGTCTGTTCATTTGTCTTACCATTCCATACTGGCTCTGTTGAGCGCCGATGGCCTGCATGATGTGACCAATGAGCTGGCTTGGGGCTGTCAGTGTGGAGGTTCCAGTGTCCACAATGGACTGGCAGCCCTGAGAGCACCAGCCGGTCTCTCTACCATTGATCTCGAATCTGCAAAGCACAACAAAAGTAAAAACAATGTTGCAGTTATTTCGGAACGCACAATAAGCACTGAAGTAAGTAATCGGAAGATGGGAAGATCATTTGATATTTAACATTACTAATGATTGATGAAAAGCACTGACCCTTGAACTCCGATCTGCCAGTAGGTCTCAGAGGTGACGGGGGTCCAGTAGATCTGTCCCTGGTACAGGCTGGTGTCCACTCCTCCGAAAGAGAGCACGCTGCCCTCCTGTCCTCCCCTGAATCAAACAACCAAAACTTATCTGAAAGCTCACAATGTGGATATGCAGCAATATCTGAGGTGATATCCTCCATTGGATAGTGTATGATTTACAGTGCTTAATAGAAGTCTTGTGACAGTTATACCTGGAGAGATAGAAAGAAAATATGTTGGCACTCAGCAGGTTTTGAGAAATCATGTTGTCCATGACGGGAGTCTCTCCTCCAGCGGAGATGCTTGGGTAGGACAGGCCGAGGATGCCGTCAAACTTGGCAACCACAAAGTTCTGACCAGGTTCATTTGTGCTCAGACCGATCTCCTGGTGGTTGATCTCAATGCCACCAACCTATGGTTCCAAAACCAACCACTGCCATGAGTAGGATGTCAATTCATAGATTGTATTTATACATGTTCAAGCTAACAGCCTATATGACTGTAGACAGCAATGTTAAAAAACAACTAGGGTGGGCCTCTGTTGTTTCTCATCAAAAATATTTTTCTAGTGTATATACAAATGTATATATTTTCACTAATACACATACTTACTACACACTCAAAACTGAAAACTGCCACACAGATCTTCCTACTGAAACTTTCCAATGCAACATCTTTGACTGGTATGTTCTAACTGTGAGACATCGATCTTTGAGGTGTTATTGACATACTATGCTTTCTGGTAGTACTCTTTCTCAGTCACTAAGAACTAGTCATGTGTGTTTGGTGGGTCTGACTCACATTGACAGTGTCATATCCAAAGGTACCATGGAGGCTTCCGGCTCCGTAGGGCAGGTAGAAGGTTTTTCCAATGGCAGAGTAGGTAGAGGACTGCCGGGGGTTGAACTTTGTGTGTGCGTCTGTGAATGACATAGTTTATCTCTGGAGGCATGTCAACAAACAGTCTTTTGACACTAACAGTTCTGTTATTCAGTTGCGGATGGTTCCTTAAAGACTGAACATTGTAAGTGGCATGCCTGCAAGCACCACTTAACTTCTAAGTCCATGATGTGATTAAATATGTAATCTCAATGGACCACACGATGGACTTGCTCTGGCACGCTGTGCCTATGGTGAGCTTTATGTCTACATGCAAAATCCAGTTTTTGTGACGATGAGGGATATGTCATGTAAAGCCAGCTGTGGTTACAATACTCACTGCAGGCCTGAGTGCTACAGTAGATGGAGGTCCACCCACAGGTTTGGCTAGAGCCGGTGTCAAAGAGCACTTGGAAGGACTGGGGGTGTGTTCCAATACTGATGGCGCCATAGTAGGTGGTCGGTATTGCATTGGTTGGAGGTAAAGAAAGAGAGAGAGAGTGAGTGTGTGAGTGTATGTGAGTGAGAGTGTGTAATGTGTGAATGTGTGTGTGTGTCAGTGCTGTGTGGTGGTGTGTGAGTTGTGTGGGGTGTGTGTGTGCGTGTGCGTGAGTGTAGGTGTGTGTGTGTGCGTGGTGTGTCTGCGTGTGATCTGTGTGTATGTGTGTGTGGTTTGAAGAGTGTGGATGTGAGTTCATGCAGGCGTGTGTATGTGTTTGAGAGTTGCCGGAGTGGTGCTATGGTGAGTGTCAGTGGTGTGTGTGGTCTGTGTCTTTGAGAGAGAGAGAGAGTTGTGCGTGAGTGTGGTGTGAGTGATGTTGGTGTGTATGTGAGGTATGTATAGTGTCATGTGTGTGAGTGTGTGTGTGTATGTGTGTTCTGTGTGAGAATAGAGATGTATGTGTGTGTGAGTGTCAAGTCGTTTGTGTGCGTGAGTGTGTATGTGATATTGTGGTGCTGTGACGAAAACAGGCATGTGTGATAAGAGATGATGTGCGTGTCTGATCTGTGTGTTTCGTGATAGCGCCACAGCAGACCAGAGGTGTACGTGTGTGTTCTTGATGAGTGCGTGCTGTGTGACTATATTCGTCTGTGTGATGTATGGTGGTGGTGTGTATGAGTGCTTGTATGTGTATGAGAGAGTGTTGTGCAGGTGTGTGAGTGTGCTGTCTGTTGCGAGTGTGTCAGTCATATGTGACGTGTGGTCAGTGCGAGTGTGTGTGCTGATAGGTTTGTGTGTGTGTGCTTCAGTGTGTCTGTATGTGTGTGCGAGAGTTTGAAAAGTCGTGTGTGTGGTGTGTGAGTGTGTGTGTGATGTGCGACGTGAGTGTATACACATCGTGGTGTTAGACAGAGAGAGAGAGAGAGAGAGACAGAGACATTGTGGGTGTAGTGTATTGTGTTTGGGATGTATAGAGTGTGTGTGTGGTGTGAGTGTGTGTTTATGTGTGTGGTTGTGTGCAATTTGAGCATTTGTGGTATTTTGTGGAATCATTGTGTGTGTGTTTGTGTGTGTGTGTGTTTGAAATGAGTGGAGTGTTATATACGCAGTTGCGTATTATATAAATGATAGTGTATGTCTTTGTGCATGTCAGTTCTGTGTGTGTCTGTGTTGCGTCTCCATCCATGCTTGCGTATGTGGTGGGTTTCAGTGTATATCCTATCTGATGTTCTGTTTAGCAATCGTCTGTGAGAGCTGTCATAGAGTGTGTATGTATCTGTGGTTATTTATATGATGAGAGGTGTGAGTGTGTGGTATTGTATATATGTTCTGTCTTACAAGAGAGAGAGAGAGCGAGAGAGAGAGTGAGCGTAGGGTGAGTTATTTATACCGTTTTTTGCAAGAATAAAACAAATCTGTCTATATATATAAAATCAACAGCAAGGTCAAGTTTAATAGTTTTTTGTCGTATCGTCACTTCCGCAAATAAAAAATCGAATGTTATATCTAGGACTGTTCACTACCCCATATGCACCTTACCACACAGTTTAAGTTGATATAATGTCTCTGTGTTTCGGTTTAGGTTCTTATCTGAATAACGTTATACAGTGTTTTGTGTATTTGAAGCCGTTTTATTCCTTTGAAAAGCTCAAGGGTCATCAATGAAAATACAGCTTATTTATCGAATTTTAATGATTTATTTCTTTTGTGCTTTGTATCTGTGACTATAGCTTTAATAATATTATCTATTCTCTCCCTTAAAGATTTGTCTTTACTTCTCCTGATTTTGCTGCCAATTACCCACCTTGTTGTTTATTATCATTAAGCAGACCCTAGTTTATGCGATTGGGGGACTC
>NW_011369215.1:217771-231063 GCF_000735185.1 Notothenia coriiceps | reverse complement strand
AAGAAAGTGAAACAGTTTCACAATTCTTCTGAGGGTGAATGGGAAGCAAACAAAACTCATGGACGTAATAAAGCTCTGCTGTTCCATCTGTCTGGATCTACTGAAGGATCCGGTGACTATCCCTGTGGACAAGCAGCACTGTATGGACTGTATTGAACAGCCACTGGGATTGAAAGAGAATCAGAAACATGGTGTACAGCTTGTCCTCAGTGCAGACAGACTTTGAACGAGGCCATGTCCTGATGAAAACACTGTGTTGGAGAGTTTAGGGAGAAGTGAAGATCAAAGGACAGACGTCAAAGCGTCTCCAGCTGATCACTGCTATGCTTGGACCGTGGAGAATGTGGGATGTGAAATTCTGCCTGGGAGAAAACGAGAAGCCTGAAGTCATGTCTTGACAGTGGCGGTCTCTTACTGGAGCAGCACCTGCTCAGCCTCGACTATGAATCCCCTGCCTTTGGAAAACACAAGCTGTGAACCCCTCACAAATGCAGGAGATCTCGTACTGCGCGTTCATGGGAGAGAAGAACTTCCTGGCGCACAGATCAGCGTGATCTGCATTCTCTGCGCCATGGATGAACATAAAGGCATGAACCGTCTTAGCCTAGAAAGAAGGAAGAGAAGGCAGAAGAGCGGGTGAGTCGTGGCAAAACTCCAGCAAGACCCAGTAACAAGAGAAAGATATGAAACGCTTAGGACGGAGGGGAGGCCATCACTCTCCGCTGATAATTCAGTGATTGACAGCGGAAAGATCTACTCAGGTGGTCAGTTTGAGCAAGAGTACAGCTCTGATGTGAGGCAGTAAGAATCAAACACGCAGACAGAAAAGGTTCAAGGAGTTCAGTGCTACCTGAAGATTTCAGGAGAGGTTAGAAGGAGATCGAATGACGCGGGGGAAAGGACACCAGAGTTGGGAAAGCTCTCACAGCAACTAGGGATTCACAGCTCAGTTCCTAACCATTACCTCTCACTGTCATGTCATTTAGGTGAACTACCAGACTCCCGCTAAGTAATACAATACCGTGTGATCAGACTTTGAAGACGTGAGCGTAGCTGGTCGAGTGTCAGCAGGATAACTACAGGACGTCCTCCGCTGATGCGTGCTGGACTAAGATCCCACTGCTGAAGAAGTGGATTGTGCTACTCCACAGGGAAGAGCCCCAAGACCACAGAGCTTGAGTGTTCTTACGCATTCACCAGAAAAACACACTGGATCAAACATCCAGCAAACGCACACGCCTTGTTGTATCTGAGAGGCATACAAGAAAGCAACCGTAGTGATGAAAGAACTGAGTATATCCAAGCCATCAGAGACAGATTTACTGGACATGTTTCCAGGCTTTGCTTTGAGCAAGGATCTGGAGCGGACGTCATTACGGAGGTGGAGGGAGGAATGATTCGAGGGGGACAGATACTGTACAAGACGTCAGCAGAAAGGATATGATAAGTGGATCGGAAATGAACAAGTCTTGGTGCTTTGGAGTGGTTTTAAACAACAGTATGGGTTCAGACATAAAGGTAAACATTTGTGATTTCAGTCCCGGTCCTGCCAGAGTAGGAGTGTACCTGGATCACAGTGCAGGCGTTATGGCCTTCTACAGCGTCTCTGAAACCATGACTCTCCTCCACAGAGTCCACACCACATTCACTGAGCCTCTCTGTCCTGGGTTTGGTGTGTTTGCCTTCTTCGGTAACGGATCTGCTGAGTTTTCAAAGCTTGAGTAGAAAGAAGGGGTTTGATAACAGGTTTTGCATTTATTTGACCTGACTATGTATTATAATATAATTAGCATTAGTTACAAAATCTACATGAAAGGCAGAGCAAAACCAAATTGCACTTATTGCAGCACTTTTTATATAAATTGTTTAAAGTAGCCTTACTTTAATGTATGTTAACAATTACACTTTCACTTTTAATTGATGTAACATGTTTGTGACTATGTTTTGTATATACACCTGGTTTATGATTATTACTTTGTACAACTATAATGAAATGCACTTTGCAAATAAACTTTATAATTTCATTTTGGTTTCATTGACTACATTGTTCTCGAGGGGTTACAGCATAAAAAAGCATTGACAACTGAAAGCAAACAGCTCTCTGGTTATCATGTACACGTTTAGTTTTATTAAAGTCGAGTTTTGAGGTGTGTGTGTGTGTATGTGTATGTGTGTGTATGTGTGTGTGTGTGTGTGTGTGTGTGTGTGTGTGTGTGTGTGTGTGTGTACCTTTCTTACATTTTAATTACTTAACATTTATATTGCACTGAATTTAGAGGAAAATCCAAGTTTGTTATTATTATCATAATATGGCCTAACGAGTAGCCTACGTTTGTCAAATGTTTCCGTATTTAAGCAGGATTTATACTTATCTTTTTCTGACATATTTTCTTGATTCAAATGTCCTAATCGTTATTATAATATGCACAACAATTACAGTGAAGCATCCGTTGGCAATGATAGCAAAAATAAATCTCATACATTGTCAATAAATACGTTATCAAATAAAAACCATGCAAGTTAAAATGACAATATAAAAGGGGAAAATAATTAAAGTTAAAATATAGCCAAGGTCTGGGGAGAATACATAAACATTTTTATATAAATGTGGGTTAGAAATTATTTCCAACAGGTTAACTGAATGTACTAAATCCTACATACGGATAATGAGAAGTAATATATTTAAGATGAGGTGTAAATAGTAAGTAAAGTGAAGTAAAATTAATAAACAATTAATATGAATGCACGTTATTTCGGCAAAAGTTTGGCAAAAACGTATCGAAAATAAGCGGAACCTTATATCAAATCCACTTGCACAAACACGGACTGTTTTATGCGGCACTTCAGAACGCGGAAGTGAAGCGCTGCTGTTTATGTTTTGGTCCGGGGCGACGGTACACTTCAGTTGTTTGACATCATGGCGGTGAGTGCGGTTCACCTGGAGTCCGACGCCTTCCTGGTGTGCATGAACCACGCGCTGAGCACGGAGAAGGAGGAGGTGATGGGGCTGTGCATCGGAGAGGCTGAGCCCGCCCGGATCGTCCACATCCACTCGGTCATCATCCTCCGCCGCTCGGACAAGAGGAAGGACCGGGTGGAGATCTCCCCGGAGCAGCTGTCCGCGGCCTCCACCGAGGCGGAGCGGCTGGCAGACATGACCGGCCGCCCGATGCGCGTGGTGGGCTGGTACCACTCCCACCCGCACATCACCGTGTGGCCCTCCCACGTCGATGTCAGGACGCAGGCCATGTACCAGATGCTGGACCAGTGCTTCGTGGGCCTCATCTTCTCCTGCTTCATAGAGGACAAGAACACCAAGACGGGGCGCGTGCTCTACACCTGCTTCCAGTCCGTGCAGAAGGGCTCCGAGTACGAGCGGGTGGAGATCCCCATCCACGTGGTGCCCCGTGAAGCCATCGGGAAGGTGTGCCTGGAGTCCGCCGTGGAGCTGCCGAGGATCCTGTGCCAGGAGGAGCAGGACACCTACCGCAAGATCCACAGCCTGGCGCACCTGGACCCCGTCACCAAGATCCACAACGGCTCGGTGTTCACCAAGAACCTGTGCAGCCAGATGTCTGCGGTGAGTGGCCCGCTGCTGCAGTGGCTGGAGGACCGGCTGGAGCAGAACAAGCAGAGCATCGTGGAGCTGCAGCTGGAGAAGGAAAGGCTGCTGCGGGAGCTGGCTGCTCCCTGAGCCGGGGGGACATGGAGGGTGGAGGGGGGGACACTTGTTGTCCTGCTGTTGTTGGACAGGGGAAACGGACCTTCTGGTTGGCTGGTTTTAGCTTCTTTACCATGTACCAGGCAGGGCTTGGTATCAAACCTCAATATTTAGTATGAACCGAAGTGTCCATAATATAAAGAAAATGGTCTAATGGCAAAAGTATAATCAGACTGTGTTTTGTTGAGACTAGAGCTGGTCTAACTTGTACTTTAAGTAATGTATAAACTGGGATTTGGCCCATCACAACCTCCGAGAGAATGTCTTACGTCTAACCATAAGTTTTAAGATTTACAATGATATGAAACAGAAAAGCTTTGAATCGTCACATTTGAGAAGCGGGAAATCAGAGTATTTTAGGGGATCTGTTTCCTCGGAAGCGTAGTTTTGTTAAGAAAACCATCTTATATTCCTTAGTTTGGTGGTTTTGGTTTCTCTATACAACCTTTTTAATCCTGCCAAAAGCAAGATATGGTTGTAGAGGATGTGAGCGGTTGCTGTTTGCATCTCCAATGCTTCGGATTACATTTTGTTCACCCTGTTTGCTTTGTCCCCTCTCCTGTCTTCTCCTGATGTATTTGAAGGAGCGTCATAGAGGTGTGAATATCATGGTGTGTTTCTCTGCATCTGTGAAATGTAAATAAAAAGACAGAGACTTCACTGTCACTTTTGTTTAGTTATGAAATGTTGTAGTGATATTCTTTTTATCATACTTTTATATCAATGATTAATTTCTAGCTGCTGGTCTCACTAAGTTGGAGCTCTCCTACATCAACACACAACAATGTAGAAGGCTAATTTACTCCTTAGTGTGTGTGGGAGAGAAACTCCCTCTGGAGGGAACACAGGGATTTGGGCCTTTGCAGACCATTAACATGCACACATTTTTTTACACACTGCTGGAAAGGGAAGAAAATATGGCCTTTTCAGTTTTCATTTCATCCTCAAGTTGCTTATTTTGTCCAAAACTGATCAGCAGCCGCCTTTTTCTCCCAAAGGGCAATCTAGGCATTACGGTACCTTATTTATCAACCCACCAGTGTTATTAAAAAAAAACGTGTGTGTGTCAGATGTCCCCATTGGCTTACTTTTCACTTGGTGACAGGTGGTGTCTGCTGATTTAAATAATTTCTTTATTTTTGCACCTCAGTTTTTGTCTTGTTCTTTCGTATTGACCTTTAGTGTTCATCTAGTGTCTGTTTACCAGCGTTTAAAAACAAATTATTTTGACCCCATCAGATACTCAAACAGGTTCATATTTGTTATAAATGCACAGGTGGGAAGTAGTGGAGTTCAAATACTTTGTTGCTGTACTTAAGTACATTTTTCTGGTATCAGTACTTTACTCCACTACTTATTTTTCTGACGACTTTTTACTTTGACTTCTTACATTTTGAACACAAATACCTGTAGTTTCTACTTCTTAGATTTTCCAAACAGGCTAGTTCCTTTAGTTTGAATGTGTGTTTGGTGGCGTGATCATTATTATTTAGTCATTGCGTCATTGAATACGATCCGTGTATCCATCATTTCCTGGTCTTCTCTAAAGAAGAGGGACCAATGGAAACGTTGTCATGTTGCCGTTGTTCAGCATGGAAACATTCATTAGCTAACAATGACATTATTGTTCTATTAATATAAAGGGAGGTCAGGTACTCTTTAAAACAGCTGCTAGTTATGGGTACTTTTTACTGAAGTATATTTCAAAGCCCATACTTCTTTACTGAAGTAAAAGTAAAGAAGTTTAGTCAGTACTTCTACCTGAGTATTTTTAAACACGAGTATCTGTCCTTCTACTTGAGTAAAGGATGTGTACTGTGTAGTAGATGTCTGTACTTTTGCCATCTCTGTATAAGTGTAATCTTTATTGAACTCATGCTGTGGAACGACATTCATCACTTTTGGACGACTAAACGTGTAGCCTATTAAGAAGAAAGAAACAGAGACATCAAATAAATCAGAACAATGTTATTCATTCTTTAAAAAACAATTGACTCATTAACAGTTATCGACAGAATCTAATCAACAAATCTAGTTTTAAAGCTCATGTTCAATCTTCCCTTTTATATTACATTTCTACATTTCAAAACACAATCAAGTCAATGTTCTAACTAATGATTAGTAAAATATATTTTATCTGCATAACAAAGTGACAGCAATACAACACACATGATCAAATATGAAATGATTACAAAGAGAAGACTTGTAGTGCAGTGTCAATATGAGATAATATGACAACAACAGTATTAATATCTAACAAAACATTACACACACCCAAATAGATGTTTTTTACACAGGGGACATGTCCACATCTATTTACAGACGTCTGATTTTCCATATTCAAAAGCACAACTTGTGAAACCTGTTTTGACAATTTGACTCACAAATGGGAAGATACAAATACATATAAATATAGAATAAACTAAATATTGTATGTCAGAGGTTGTCCCTCACGTGACAAACAGGCACTACTTAAAATCCCTCATGTTAAAGACTGTATATATGTTTTATTTATCTGAGCCCCTATGTCCCTACCCAAAAGAAATATTGAAAAAAAGGCACACAAAAGGTTACAAAAGATATTCTGCTCATTGTTTTCTGGGAGACAATAATATGAACAACTCTGTGAGATCACACATCTCAGCAGATCTCACAAAATAATGTCCATTTAGTTTTCACTGACCTCACTTGACAGTTGTTTGACCTAGATGTCGCAAAGTGTAGCAGAAGCTCCATTACAATCGACACAGAGTCCAGCATAGAGCGGCTGAGTGAATGTGGTCTGCACTCTGTGGAGGAGGGTGATGGTTTCAGAGACGCTGTGGAAGGAGAGAACTCCTGCCTTCTGATCCAAGAAAACACCAATCCTTGAGGATTGAGGGACAGGAACAGGAATGGCCTTTTTTTCACGGTTGTGTTTGAAATTACAAATCGTTTTTCCAAACTCTAGTGCCCAAGACTTGTCATTGTCCCCAAATTGAGTTTTCTGTCCTGTTCTGGGAACATCTCTGTATGCGACTGCTACTAGAACTCCTAAACCACTCCACTCCACTTCCCAGTAACAACGATTAGTCAGACGTTTTCCACACAGAACCTGACACTTTTTCATGAATCTGTCTACGTGCAGATGATATGACTGTGTCTCTTTCACTGAGGTTGCCTTCCTGTTATCTTCAGATAATTGTATCTGTATATTCGCTGTGTTTGGATCCAGTTTGAGAAGATTTTTGGGGGCTGCATATTGGGAAAAGTCAGCTTTGGTCTTTGGGTCTGGCAACAGTTTAACATCCACTTCAGTCACTGTCTCTGAGATCTTCATCCATTCCTTATTAAAGCTCTCCAGTACTTTACCTCTGGCCTCTGACACAGCTACAGTCACATCCTCAAAGTATTGTACAGGACCTGTATTTAATCTCAATGGTTTGGAATGTAGAAACTTGATCTGATCATCTGTTTGTGAGAGTTTCTCCAGCTCAGTGTCTTTCCTCCTCATATCACTGATCTCCTTATGCAGCATCTCCTGAATCTCTTTGACCCGACTCACTTCAAATTTCTGCCGGGTTTTAATCTTCTGCTTCACATCAGAGCTTCTTTTCTCAATGAGTTTGACTAATTCAGTACAAGTTGACTCGCTTTCCCTGACAGCTTTACCGGCAGAGATATTGATTTTCTCCACCTCCTGCTGAAGCAGCTCCACATCTTTCTTTTTATTTTGGATTCTCTTCTGGATATTTTGCTGACTCGCTCCGAGCTCTTTCTGCTCCTCACTCATTTCTGTCGTGTTGTGGCCTTTATGTTCACCAATGGAGCAGAGAAAACAGATGCTCTGCTGATCCGTGAGGCAGAAGATTTCCATGACCTTATCATGTTGAGAGCAGATGTTCTCCTGAAGTTTCGAAGCTTCAATTAGCTTGTGTTTCTTGAATGGAACTTCATAGTGAGGCTGGAGGTGCTGCTTACAGAAAGAGACCCGACACTGCAGACAGGACTTTAGAGCTTTCCTCTTTCTCCCTGGAGGACTGCAGATGTCACATACCACATGTCTAGGTCCAGCATCAAAGTCATAAGATGGACCAGCTTGGGGTTCTGTCTTCTTCTCCTTATCTTCCTCCACTAAATCTGCTGACATTAAGTTTTTTACCAGGCTAGGCCTTGGTTCAAAGGTCTTAATGCACCGAGGACAGCTGTATTTTTTAGTCTGCTTCTCTCTATCCCAACGTCTAATAGTACAGCTCAAACAGTAGCGGTGTCCACAGGGAAGAGTCACCGGATCCTTCATCAGATTCTTGCAGATAAAACAGCACAGTTCGTCCCGACCGAGCTGATGTCTTTGCAGCGCCATGTTACCTCTCACTGCCTCTGAATATCGAGCATGAGACTAATAATATACCAAGTGGGAGTGGCTTCCAGGTAGTGCTTGATTCCAGAGAGAGGTGTTTGTCTTCCTACTACCATCTATAAAGGGCCACACCCCAGGTGCTTTCAGAGGCCAATGTTTGATACTTTGTTCTTACTAATTTCTATGAACATTTGCCAACTTTGATTATTAATATTATTAGACAAGAAGTGGATAGATCAGTGAGTGAATTGAATTAGAGAAGAAGAACATTTCTGTTGAAATTATCTGCTTAACATCAATTTTGTGATCATGGTGACGTTAAGTCTGGTTAACGTCAGTGTTGTTCACATTGACTTTTTCATGAATCTTTGAAGAACTAAGTTGAACCAATGCTGCTGAGTTGATTTCCTGATATAAGCCTCTCCCATTGTAATACACATTTACTAAATCTGATGAAATGTATTGTATAGTTTTTATTATAAAATATTCACTATACGTATCAACAGGAGACACATGTTGAGATTGTCAAAATGATGGTGAAAGCCCCAAAGTATTGAAATCAAATGCAATATTTTCCGACCTAACATTTTAAATGCATTGTATATGTCTTCTTCATACTTTGCATTATAAAGTTAAACAGTTGTGCAGGCTGAACAATGAAAAAGGCTTATGATTGATGTTATTATTAATTGTGCTTTTATGTTTCGTTTTGAGAGAAAGCCTTGACTGAATGAAAAAGTACTGCAGGCTTTAAGTTTTGTTTCAGCAGAAATCACCAGACCAGGTGGAATTTCCATAGACTCTTACTAAACAGGAAGTTAGAGCCACACCCACACCCACTTACTGTAGGTAGGGCCAGCCTTCATATACAGACACATGAATCCAATGGGATCGAGGAATCTTGGAAGTAATCCTAAAGCCTGTCGTAAATTATTTGATTGTTGGTTACAGGGTCATTGTACTCTTAATGCTGGCAAACTGTCAAACTAGGATGGCTTATAGAATAGAATCGTTATTGGGTACATATAGACTTTTCTACTGACAAGTGAAAATGATGCTGTGAAAAAGGCCTATTCATCACGTCTTTAACTTCATCATTTTGGCCACAACTGATCAGATATTCTCCCAAAGTTGTGTCACTATCTAAAAGGTTGGTGCTAACTTGTCAAATTATTGAGTTTTTTCACCTTAGTTTTCTTAGTTTTTAGTCTCGTTTCTGCTTTTAACCTATATTGTTTGTATACTTTTGTACAACAGTATGACCGACCCGATGTGTGAAGTCCATTGATTAACGGTGGCCGAAGGAATTGAGGGATGGACATACAGACAGAGACTCCTTTTTCATTCATGTTAGCTTAGCTGATGATGATGATGAAAAGTCGTGGGGTCAATAATATAAAAAGGTTTGCACTGCGCCGCTTTTTCAAAAACAAACATAAAAGCCAGAAGTATTTTTTAATCTTCAGAACAATCATTTATAAGAAAGTGCTTTACTGTTACTAAGCAGTGAGTGTTAATTGACTCCCTGTCTGCTGGAGTCTGGTGCTTTAACCTGGCTGAGGAGACGCCCCGGTCCTTGTGTGCTGGTTTTGGTGCGTCCTGTGGGGCTGGGCAAGGGGGTGATCGGGGGCAGCCGGGCCTGGGCGGGGGGCAGGACGTGGCCTCCTTTACGGAACAGGAGGCCGATCTCTCTCCGGAGCGCCTCAGCCTGCTGTGATTGTGTCTTCACCAGCTGCTGGAGCCTCTGGATCTCCGCCTGGTCCACACCTCTCCTGTAGTCCTGGGACTTGTTGCCCTGGATACGCACAAACACATTTCTAAGGTATGAGTGGTGCAGTGATGACTGTATTTGAGTATTCCGAACCAGAAGTTACCATCGAGAAACCCTATTGGATTTCGATACATCACAGCAAATAATCTTGAAATATAATATCCAAATATTATCGTAGACGTTAAAAACCCCAAGCCTGTTTTTCAGGTTTCAGGCTCGAAAATGACATTCCCAGAACAAATGACCATATCTTCCCTTCTAAAAGGGTTAAATTAATAATCTTGTTTCTCAAAGTAATGATAAACCTGTGAGTTGGATGTAGAAAAGTCAGAATCAATATAGATGTTTTTTATTTTAAAGAAAATTCAGATTGAACATGGTAAAAAACTGTAAATTATAGTGTCCGTCCAAAAGATATGTTGTACTTATAGTGAAAACTAACCTTGGATGATGGGTTAGTAGACTAAAAGCTTTAGGAATCCAAAGTACAACATATAATAAGTACCCTGAATCAAGATTGATGCAAAACAAGTGATATTTGACCTTTTTAGACAGATTTAGCACAAAAAAACCTGTTCTGGGGCCATTTGGGTGGATTTTCCTTATCTCTGGCCCCCCTTCTTCGATTTTGACATGTGACATCTCTTTCTGACCCTTAGAGCCAATAGAATCGAAGGGAAATCGTCCCGCACACACTCATGTTAAAAAAAAAAGGTGCCGTTTTTAGCATTTTCGGGGCTAATTCAGAGGCTCACTGTTAGCATTGTGTGGTTTTTTTGAAAGAAAAAATGAAAAAGATCAGTTAAATTAGTTTTTTCCCGTTAAATATTCATAGTTTATTCAATATTAAGGTTCCTTAGACGTTGTTTCCTGCAAATGATGCGATTTCGGCTCCGGAACCGTTTGTCCATTGAATATAATATTTCAATGCGCTAATTACACAAAAGATTGGTTGAGCTTGTAACTGTTTCTAAATTAAATTTGAAGCGTTTTTTGACATTGGAAGAAACTGTCTTAATTAAAGGTCCTCTGGAAATACTTGTTCTTTTCATGAACTTATGTTTAAGCTACAGTATATGTTGTTGAAGAGTGATAATTCTGATGTAAAATGGGAAAAACAACGAGTTGACTTTGTTTAAAACTTGGGAATTGAGACAGAAAAAGATACACCTTTTTAGCTTTGAATGACTAATTCCTTAATTAGGGACCACTCACTGGTACATTATGTAATAAAGGAGGGAGACAAGTAATCCACTTAACCGTTAAAACATTTTCCTGAGCTGAGAAGAAAAAAAAGAACCACCCAGTCCCAAACAACATGTACAACTTCCAAGTCTTTGAAACATAACATGCCTCACTGGTTGGCACCCAAAAAGTGGAACAGCAATGTGGAAATGTAGGCTTGCGACCTATGGAAATTAGCATTAGCTTTTATTATGTAATTTCATTTGGTGTGTGACACAGTGGCGTAAGAAATTCCAGCGTCTTCAGAGCTTGTAGTTCCCCTCCTCCTGGGTCATTTGGAAAAACCCTGGAGTGATGCCGGAGTAGCGTCATGGCCAAACCGTGTGTGTGTGTGTGTGTCAGAATATTACCTTCTGCAAACCCTGCTGTGGCCTCCTTTTTAAATGTCCGCTCTGTTATTACAGTGGAGGAAGAGATGCTGATAGAGGTGGGTGGAGGGAAAGAAAGAAGCTTTACAGAACAATTAAAAAGGACGGTTAGAAAGAAATGAGCGACCCAGTAACATGTTGAGAAGATGTCTGGCTTCCCACCAGCAGGATCCTGGAGGAATCAACTGCTCTCACTAATCCTAATTTCATTTCAAGACTCTCTTGTCTCCGAGCCTCCCACTCTGTAACCACACGTCTGATGCCAGTGTTCCCAGGCACAGAGATGTAGTAAGAGTTTGGAACGGCTTCAACGTCGTCACAGAGGTATTTGGTTATTTAGGACTTTTAGATGAGGTTGTTTAAGAAAAGCAATCAGACCGGGCTTTTCAACTGGCCTCTCCTAAAGTAAATGCCGGCCATCCAAAAGCTAAGTGGCTCCAGTGTAACTGCACGGGAGGCCCCTTTGCTGCACACACACACACACACACACACACACACACACACACACACACACACACACACACACACACACACACACACACACACACAACACACACACACACACACAGCGCCTGCCAGTTTTCCGATGTGAACACAGGTTCAATTCTGTGTTATCCACATTTGCTTTTTGTTTGAATTCTCACTTGACCTTTAGTTTTTTCCAGCTCTTACATTGCTTCTTTTGGGCTTCTCCCAACTCCATGGCTTGCTCAATGCACTCAAACATCCATATTTCACAGGTAGGAGCCTCATCTTTGGTTGAAAACATCTCCATTCATGGCATCATACCTATAATATAGTGTTTTCTGTCAGTGCATTTGATCCTAAATCTTTGTTTTGGACAGATAAAGGAGGGAGAGTGATAAACAAAGGCAGAGAAAGATGAAACCAAGATGACAGAAGATGAGAAAGCCAGATGAATCCTGCTCCTTTCATCAGACGTTTAAGAGCTGCCTTATCAGTATCATTCTACAAGCTTATCTGAATGCAGATAGGACAGAGCTCACAAGACTTGTCCCATGACAGCCAGTGTCAAAGCCTTGAGCCAAAGCATAGACCTTTATCTTCTCAGAGGCGCCTGCTGTGGAAACTCTTGTCTCTGTAGTCACTTGTTTTGACTGACGCAGCTCAAGAGGAGGGCCGTTAATAAAGACATGTTTGGTCTTTTTAGCAGTGCAGCGACACGAGACAACTGTGCATGTTGACCGGGGAAAAGGGGGGGCATGATGTAACTTTTGAAGGCTTTACTTCCCAGAAACCCTATGGGCTGACCTCAGTTGGTACTTTAGGCGCTTTCACACGCAGTACTTTTCCCACAAAGGTTCATCAGAACTTAGTTCATGAGAACTCTTTAGTTCTCANGATTGAAGCAATATATTAGTCCAAGAAGCATCACAAAGCCACATCTTTCAGGTTGTGGAGCACAATTATCTCCTCGACCACAACTGCCACATTGAAGATCTGCTGATCTTCAATGTGGCAGTTGTGGTCGAGGAGATAATTGTGCTCCACAACCTGAAAGATGTGGCTTTGTGATGCTTCTTGGACTAATATATTGCTTCAATCTTCAGTATACTCTGGAAATGAAATATTCATTTGAGTTTATCCAGAGGGTTGTTATGAAGCCACAGCCAGACCAAGCCTCTGCCAAAATACATGGACTAAAAAACAAACTAGGTAGGAGGTAGATCATCAAAGAGTGTAGAAAGTGAGCTCAATTTGGTGTTGTTCATTTGTATGTTCAAGTATTTTGTGACTACAGTGACATGTTTTTAAAAAAATAAAATGTTTTAGGTTAGTGAGAATTCCATTTATGTTGGAAGTGTCACGAAGAAACTTGCATTTTAA
>NW_011369215.1:203372-217741 GCF_000735185.1 Notothenia coriiceps | reverse complement strand
ATTATATACAAAAAAAAGTATGTTGAGGATGAATATTAAATGAATATAAAATGTGAAATGTACAGCGCTTTTACTGTCCAAAGAAGACCGCTATGAGCAGGAGTTTCTTCGCCAGCCAAGAGGGATTGTTATTGGTCAATATGTCAAAACTGGATTTTTCCCTGACTTTAACCATCTAACATGAAAACGTATTGCTTGGCTGTAAGATAATTTTAGACGTCTATTGTCAATATAAAAGCCAACACAGTTTTAATTAGCGGATGTATGCATTATTCGTTGACTATGTTGCAGTTCTTTTTTCCAGCGCAGCGCCACTCTAAACGGCGGCTTAAACAGTTCACTACTCATCATTTAAAACTTTCACCCGTTGAACATGACAAAAAAATGTAAACGTTCGCTACCTTCATGGCGACGCAATTCCAGACTCTCCTTGAAAAAAAAACATGGCCGGAAAAACAATAGAAAAGCGAAAGGCACGTTTCACGCGAAAGAACCTTTTTGTGGCTTGCACCCGGAAGCAAGAGCACAAAAAACCATTGCCCGTAGCTTTACTATTAGCGCCAGCTTTAGCTAACGTGGTTACCAACGAAACAAAACTGCCGAGTAAAATGCGAAAAACCCACTGGCGAATGTTAATTATTTCTATTAAATTTGGTTTTTCAAAAAATAGAAATTCTAAATGGTTCAGATAATAGATATACAAGATAACTAAGGATACTATTACTTAGATAAGCAGGTACTTGTTTCAAAGCCAGAAACACGGGAAAAAACCAAAACTTAGCGGAGTGTTTACGGTTGTTCGCGTAATGGACGTAAAACAACGGCCTCAACCAATTTCTGTTTAGTGCCTATTTGCGCCAACTCGGTAAAAACAACCATCCGTTTTTAAGACACGTAAATTCTTTCAAAAAATCACCAGTGGGTCACTTGCGCTGCATGTATTTAATGTCGTAGGAAAAAAAAACCGGTTTATTTCTCTTAAAAAAATTTGCTTGTTCAAAACCCACAGACCTATTCGAAGCCTTTTTCCAAAAACCCTTTATGGGGAAAAAAGCCATTTGCTTTTTGGACGAAGAACCGGAAGTGCCTTTAAAAAAAAGGTCTAACTTTACTTTCCGCGTTTAGACGCGTCACGCGGTTCTCGTTACGACACCCAACTAATTTGTCCTTTCCCCGCTCAGAGACCGCAGCGTTCGTCGCACGCCATCTCTTTGCTTGCCTACAAGAGCTAAAGCAACTTAATTTCAAGACAGTTTGAAACGCGAGGCCCGTGGTTGTACGCTTTGAGAGTCGCCGCGTCGCTCAAGGAAAAAAAACCTTTCCAGCTTGACTTGAGAAAACGCGCCCCCCGGAAAATAAATGTAAATTATAAGAGCCCAAGCTTGCAATGGATTTCATGAGCCACCAAGGGTGCAGTTGGGTTTCCCCCGCACTGCGAAGAGCTCATGTGAATATAAGCGGGGAAACGAGTAAAAACCACACCACTTCAGTTCATATCAATCGCCCTTAGTGATTTGAATAAACCTCTCGAAAATACCTAAAAACTAGTATAAATATTGTTTGTTTTTACTGCTCGCCGCGGATCAAACTCATTACTGGCATCAGCTTGCTGCCCATTGAGCACAGCACAGCTGACTTCCCTGTCCGAAGCAGGAGCAGGAAAAAGAGAGGCCTTCCGTTGTATGTTTATTATTATAAGAGTCGCGTTATTTCATTTGTTTTAAAGCCCCTCAATAAATAACAAAGAAGACGCTTTTGACCGGCACTTTATAATTTATTATTATTGATGTTAAATTTGAAGATTTAAAATGTAATACAAGCGCTTGACCCTGCCCCATAGATGAATAATAAGAACTGCGGATACAGCCGTGGGCGCGGCCTCATTCATTCCATGCCAGGCTTGGCTGGCCCGCATGCATGATAAAAGCCAAGAACTTTTGACGAGAGCGAAATGTCACAGATCATATGTCAACAGATTACCCTTGCAGTGCCTGGAGACAGGTACCCTATGGTGCGCTCATTGCGCGTATGGCAACTATAACCATACAGTGCAATAGCCTACTGAGACTGCAAGAAGTCAGCGTACAGGACGTTAATCTAACGTCGTATAATACTATACTTAGTATATTATATTACAACATACACAGTGCTACAATAAGTCTAATCATACAGCCCAGTAGTATAAGTAGTTTACAAGAGGAGGAAGTACAGTCCTAACACGGGCAAGTATATCTTATTAATACAGCCTCACGTGGATGCAGTGAGACGAATGGGTTTGTTAGTGATCCATGGCGCAAAGCATAACGCAGTGTTGCTGAACCGCTAACACTGCTAAAAATGAACTCCGGCTCGCGGTCCCGGTGTTAGCATGCGCGCGTTCATAATCCAGAGGATATAACTCTCAGAATAACGGTTATTAGCACATTAGTACAACTTGAGCGAAAGATGTTTTTTATTAGGGCTATACAAGTGTTGATACTGCGGTGGTTTATTTTAGTTTAAAAAACTATTATCCAACGATTTACAGTACATTCGACCATGCTAGACCCCAATGGGAAAAAGTGCTGTTTCTGGGCGCCAGCCAACCTTAAAGGAAGTGTAGTACCGCCGTTTTTGGCCATGGACGAATATTGCTACTAAGAGTCCGCGCACTTCCTGGGGGGTTCCTTGCTACGCCACCGCGTGAGAATAAACAGAAGGGTTAACCATGACAACCATGCCTTATCCGGCCTAATATTATGCCCACTGCGTCCCATGGTCAGGCCGGGAACCGACGGGAGACAACTGGGACTCAAGTGTCTGCCTCACATTGAGGGAAGGGGCATTTCCCCTTTGCTCCCGCTCCAGTTTGTGATTCTGACCAATTCTCATAGGTTATCAAATGGTTACAGGACAAAGTAATATATCCCGCTATAAGAACGCAATTTTGTAAAAACATACGGTGCAATAGGGTGCTACATAACACACTTCAGGAGAAGTCACGGACTGGAGACTTTAATATTTATTGAAAAAGTTACATTGCACACACACCACATCACACAAATTGACCCGATTGGCGGTTCTAGTGTTAAATAAACTCACTAATTAATTAAACCAGTTCAATACGCATTATTCTTATCATTCTTTATGAGCGCAGAAAGTCTTAAAATCAGACGGCAGACAGTTACAGGTGTGTGTGTGTGTGTGCGTTTGTGCCTTATGTGCCCATCCCCCCATGTGAATCACACGTAGCTCTGATCACCTATGATAAATGGGCCACACCTAATCGCTGGCTATTCAGCCACAGAGCTCCCTCTATGCAAATAAAACTGTAGACGGTGTGAAAGCAGTGAGGCCTGTGAAGACACCATTGCATTAGTCGAGTCTACTGAAGATACAAGTTTAAAATCAGACCTGTTTTTTAAATGAAATCTGACGGCAGGCAGTTAGCTGTGATCACCTATAAGGCACGAACGTACATGAAGCGACAACATATGAGACATACAAATATGAGACTTTTGTATTTTTATAAAAGGTCGTATAGGACTTNGTTACGCCACTGCCCCCCATGTGAATCACACGTAGCTCTGATCATCTATGATAAATGGGCCACACCTAATCGCTGGCTATTCAGCCACAGAGCTCCCTCTATGCAGAGGGAGCTCTGTGGCTGAATAGCCAGCGATTAGGTGTGGCCCATTTATCATAGATGATCAGAGCTACGTGTGATTCACATGGGGGGCAGTGGCGTAACGGAGGCTATTTGCTCACCTGCGATAGGGCTCGCTGGCTGATAACTAATGTTCATTGGCAGGCTGGGCAGCGTTCAAAACAAAGCGGGAAGCATTGCTCATATAAATAACATTCATTAGTTGCGTTGCCGGTAAACATGAAAAATGAAGCACCACTACCCAAGCGGTGCTCAGAAAAGCAAAATGAGAGCGAAAGCCGAACAGGAGAGGGCAAAACTACCTAAAACAACGTCATTGTTCCGGCAGGCAGCAAAGGTAGACGTAGACTCTAACGTTACTGCAGACAGACCGCTAGCAACCCCCCCCGGCCCCCGGCCGTCAACTCCGAGTCCAGGCAGACAGCCCAACAGCCCCGTTACAGCCGAGCCAGCTAGTCGTGCCTCGCGCTTCGAGACAGGTTAGACATTAGAATAATAGAANGAACGACTTGACCGGAGCCTCCCCCGTGTCACTGGACGAAACGCTGGGACGTTTACTGCCTAATCTAAGGTTAGGTTACATGGACAATCGCATTGACACAATACCGCTTATTTTTGCACAGAAATAAGATTACAGATTGGACAGAGCTCGAACAGAACTGTACTCCAGAGCGGGTCCTGAAACACGACATAGAGCACGAGAGTGGTTACTATATCCGCATGCTAGACAACCCCTAGGTCAACGACGCATAGTGAGCCGCGCACTGTCTAACACTATATCGTGGCGCGCAGGTGACAACCTTGGTCTCCTTTATACATAATAGAAAATACTAGTCTCAGATTTTGTACACACACTTTCACACGTACACGATATTCGAACGATCACAATGTATCAGAATCTCTGAAAGAACGATGTTTAAATCTACAGTAAGGCAGCATGGAAACGTACAACAGTTATTCGTCGTTCCAGCTTCTACCTGCATTCCAGCCAGCTAGCCGTGCCCCGACAGTGACAGCAGCTCCCACCCACCCCAGGGACACGTTGGCCAGCGACAACTCTGTGACTGAATACCCTAGTGATAGGGGGAAATTCCCTGTAGATTTAGAAGACGATGATGTTAAACGGTACATTCTGAATAGAGAACCGCAGTGACGCGTCGTAAAACCCGGAAGTAAACTTCTTCCAGTTCCTTTGTCAAAAACCAATGCAAATTCTCCATAGGATTTTGGAAAATAGCTCGAAATAAGGTCTGTGGTTGACACACATTTAAGAGAGGGATCACGTTTTGTTCAGCCGGATAATCTCCACATGTCAACCCTACTTTTATAATTTTTGAATCTTAAATCTAGTCGCCAGAGGCAAAATGCTAACGTTATGCTATAGACTAACTACAAGCCAGTACAGCAGCAGGGTCGCACGACTTCAACGTCACGCCAACTTAAGATAGTTTCAACTGACTTGCACTGAAACTGCACTTTGAACACTTACTATATATTAACATTTTAAACTGTATACCCCGGTTATCTAGGCCCTTTTTGTTTTGTTTAATGTATACCACGTTTATCTAGGCCCTTTTTGTTTTGTTTTATGTATACATGTCACACTGTGGGAAACGATATTTCGAGACTTCTGGATGTATAACACATGTAGAATTTTTGACAATAAAGCTGACTTTGACTTTCGGGCGCTTGCATATTTTAACAAAGCTTTTCATTTTAGCCACACTGAATTTAACTAGAAGTCATGGCTGTGTCAATTACCAGTCTGATATCGTTTTACAAAGATGACAAGAAGAGTGTAGATAGAGGAGAGAACCACTACAAGCCAGGACACGTAAAACAGTGCAGCCTAGATGAAGGTGTGCTTACCGGTGTTGTCAGGGCTAGCATGAGGGACAAGGTTTATATAGCACTTTTCAACACAAGGCAATTCAAAGTGCTTTACAAAAAATGAAAGACATTAAGAAAAGAACATTTAAAAAAAGTTAATAAAATAAACATTAAAAGAAAAAATACATGGATAAAAGTTACAGTGCAGTTTAAGATATGAATAGTTCAATTAAAAGTAGCGACAAAAAGAAAAGTCTTCAGCCTGGATTTAAAAGTAGCAGCGGACCTGCAGGTTTCTGGGAGTTTGTTCCAGATATTTGGAGCATAATAACTAAACGCTGCTTTACCATGTTTAGTTCTGACTCTGGGGACAGACAGCTGACCAGTCCTGAAGACCTGAGAGATCTGGATGGTTCATACACTGAACAAAAATATAAATGCAACACTTTTGTTTTTGCTCCCATTTTTCATGAGATGAACTCAAAGATCTAAAACATTTTCTATATACACAAAATAACCATTTCTCTCAAATATTGTTCACAAATCTGAAAAAATCTGTGATAGTGAGCACTTCTCCTTTGCCGAGATAATCCATCCCACCTCACAGGTGTGGCATATCAAGATGCTGATTAGACAGCATGATTATTGCACAGGTGTGCCTTAGGCTGGCCACAATAAAAGGCCACTCTGAAACGTGCAGTTTTGCTTTTGGGGGGGTCCAGGGGGGACCGAAAACCAGTCAGTATCTGGTGTGACCACCATTTGCCTCACGCAGTGCAACACATCTCCTTCGCATAGAGTTGATCAGGTTGTTGATTGTGGCCTGTGGAATGTTGGTCCAGTCCTCTTCAATGGCTNGCCACTCTGAAACGTGCAGTTTTGCTTTATTGGGGGGGTCTGGGGGGGTCCGAAAACTCTAGGGTTAAACCCTAACCCTAACATGTCACCCATCTCCTTCGCATAGAGTTGATCAGGTTGTTGATTGTGGCCTGTGGAATGTTGGTCCAGTCCTCTTCAATGGCTGTGCGAAGTTGCTGGATCGCCGATCCAGAGCATCCCAAACATGCTCAATGGGTGACATGTTAGGGTTAGGGTTAGGGTTAAACTTACTGGTTTTCGNTCCTCTTCAATGGCTGTGCGAAGTTGCTGGATATTGGCAGGAACTGGAACACGCTGTCGTATACGCCGATCCAGAGCATCCCAAACATGCTCAATGGGTGACATGTTAGGGTTAGGGTTAGGGTTTA
The DNA here is from genome assembly GCF_000735185.1 of Notothenia coriiceps. NCBI lineage: Eukaryota > Metazoa > Chordata > Actinopteri > Perciformes > Nototheniidae > Notothenia > Notothenia coriiceps. Next base: position 211,015 of record NW_011369215.1, on the reverse strand, counting down.
ACCCTAGGGTTTTCAGACCCCCCCCCAATAAAGCAAAACTGCACGTTTCAGAGTGGCCTTTTATTGTGGCCAGCCTAAGGCACACCTGTGCAATAATCATGCTGTCTAATCAGCATCTTGATATGCCACACCTGTGAGGTGGGATGGATTATCTCGGCAAAGGAGAAGTGCTCACTATCACAGATTTTTTCAGATTTGTGAACAATATTTGAGAGAAATGGTTATTTTGTGTTTATAGAAAATGTTTTAGATCTTTGAGTTCATCTCATGAAAAATGGGAGCAAAAACAAAAGTGTTGCGTTTATATTTTTGTTCAATGTAGTTAAAAGGTCTATCGAGAGATCGGCTGATCAGAATTGGCATGACAACCCAGCCGTGCAGTCAGAACCTTTTGCTGCTGTGACTTGTGATATGAATTCTCCGGCCGTTTGACTTGTAATAAACATCATTGTTTGACATCAAAGCTCCAACTCTCCTCGTGTCTCTCTGAGTCCTGACTCTCCATTGCTGCAGAAGTTTCCTTTGCACATACAGCCTGTCAGCAAAAATACAAACGTTAGGGCTGTTGTCACTATTTTCCTCAGTTCCTTTCCCCTCAGTTTGAATAGCTTTCTTTGTCATGCCTGTGTTTCACCACCATGTGTCCCACTTGGCTTACAATTCATTAAGTTTAGTTTCCTCACGTTTGTTAGTTCATTGGCTTGTCTGTGCAGTTTCTGTTTCTGTCTTAAAAATAGACAATAGCCCAAGCTTTCAAAAGTTAAAAACAATTGTAACCACATTTATCCAATAAACATTAAGACTACAAAACAAAAATAAACCTCATGATGAGTTCCAGCGATCAGGCGGTCATGTAAGGTAAATGTAAATGTTCATTAATAGTTGTTATTTCCATTTTTGACAAAGATCAACTTATTTTAAACAAAGATATAATTGAAAGGCCCAGTCATGACTGTCAATTCAATATCTTAAAGGCTTCATTTTATTAATGAACATTGGATCAAAATATTAACATGCATATTTATGTTTGTTTATTCACAGGGGAAGAAAAAGAGGGGGATCTTATCCTGAAATATCTTTATTCTTATAAACAAATAGCATAGGCTGCGAATAACTCATATATTTGCATCAGATAATGCCCTGGTTCCCACCACAAAAAGGCAATGGGAATTTTATATTAGATACAATTCGTACTCCTTTCCATATTTCTAGTCTCAATCCTGCAGCACTCTATATGAAGACACAGTTGTGCTTTGAACCAAATGCTTATTTACTTACTTTACTTATAGGAACTATTCAATATCCAAAGAAAAGTGGTCCTGCATGTTGGCCCACAAGTATCACTGTAGCATCCAATGGCCTCACAGAACTGTGCAGCGGTGGTAGTCCCAATTAGCTCCTTGTATTAACGGTCTAAATGTGGCTATCATTTTCAAAGAAACCGCACCACTACTGGTTAGAATACTGCAGCCACAATCAGCCTTAAATCCACCTACTACTATGGCAGTTCTGAGGTACAGGAAGTTGATACTTATTATAAATCCCTTGTCATGTAGACATATTTTAATGGATCGGTTCAAACCCAAAGGATATGTAGGATACATTTGAACAAGGCAGTTTTAGTAGAAGTAAAAATCAATGCCTTGGAAATACATCGTGGGGCAAAGTATGTTTTCCTTGATACAACTGTCTCTATGTTTCCTGAATAACGAGACTGGAGGACCACTCTCATGTCCCCATGGCAACAGTTTGCGGTGGTAAAACTTTGATCTTCAACGTGGCTTGACATCAGCACATGCATGATCAAATGTGGATTCACTCATGCATGCCTTAGCATGCACACGCACAGCATACACACACACACACACACACACACACACACACACACACACACACACACACACACACACACACACACACACACACTAAATGTCAACTAATAATCAGCATAGGCTTGCTAGTAAGATGTTGTATTCAGGAGTCGATAGACTATGTCCTCGAGCACATCACATGTTTGCAGTCTTGGCATCCATTACGACAAAGATGCTGGCAGTAAGATTTGATCGGGAGATAAACAGGACAACACTAAGTATGGGTTGAAATAAAGAGGATTAGACCGTTCTTTTCAAATCCAAATACATGGTTTGATTATTTTTCTAAAGGACCCAGTGCTTTCCTAAAACAGTTGAGCACTGTAGTTTTTAGCAAATGTTTTCTAAACAGGACTTGAAAGTGTATTTGTTCGGGACTATCCTCACCTGTGGGTTATCACACATTTGGTCATGTAGTGAGTATTTGGAGGGAGAAAAACTCCCTCTGGAGGGATCTTTAGGATGTTAGCCTTTGCAGACCATTTAATAATAATAATGATGGATTACATTTTTTAATTAGAGCGCTTTTACAGGTGCTCAAAGCGCTTTACAATTACATATTACACATATTAGACATGTAAATATCAATACTGTGGACATTTACATGCACAACAACTGAAAAACACACTCCAGGAAAGGGAAAACCCCCAAAAGCACAATAGGGCCCCTTTAATTGTACCACATACATGCTACATTTAGTGTATGCCAGTTTAAGTTATGTGTATATAGTGATTCTGTTAACAGCTTAATGCATGCAATCACATCATTCAATGAAAGTGAAATGCTGTTGTTTTTTTTGTTTCATCGTCTGTACGACAAAATGTTGTTCACATTTTCTTTTATCAGGTTTCTTGCCAAAGTCACCAATATCTCCACTATCTCTCTCATTGTGAAAACTCATTTTTACAATATTCAGTGCTTAAAAATGATAAATTAGACCTAATCTCTTACAGCTTAAGCTTTGTTTTTATCGGGAAGTTTGGTGACTTTGAGCTCTGTTCTGTCTGTCTGTATGCTTCGGCCTGGCCTGCCTGTTTGCCCTTCTCGCAATTTTCTCTGTTCTTCTTCCGTCCTGTAGAAAGAGTACAGGAGGTATCTAGAAGAGGGAGTGATTCTGTTATTATGTATTTATTTAGATGTTGGTAGGCACTCCGTATTCCAGGTTCTCTGTAGTGTTGCTACCAATATTGCTCATAAAGTAAACAATCTTGGGCAAATAACGTTCCCCTTACATTGTTTTCTTGGACTGTACTGGACGCATCACCATATGCTTTCTTTGAGTTTAAGTTAATTACGCAAGTTTGTCTCTGTAAGGAAGATATGTGATCATTATTTTATGTATTCATATACCATGGCTGGTTTGCTCATCAGTGTGCTTTACTAAATGTAAACCGTCAAAATGGCTCCAGTTATTTCCTGTTACAATGTTTGCAAGCAGCGTCAGGAAATTAAGCTGTTTCCTAGCAACCTATTATCAGTAAAGGGGTCTTTGCTGACCCAACTCTGGACTCATGCTGCACAAATAGGATTTTTAGGATTCATTGTTGTTTTATTTGGAATTTAGCCTACATTTTTATTTAAACCAAAGTTTTGTGAATATTTGTATTTTTCAAGACAGTATTCAGAAATATGGTCCTTTTTATTTTCATACTGGATAAATACATTACACATTAGAGTATTGAACCATATCATCTATAGACTTGGATGTATTGAGTAGTTGATGACCCAGTGTTTTGAGTTAGAAAACAAACAGAACAGTTTAAAATAAATTAATGTCGTATGCACAGGCGAACAAGGAATTAAGAGACCGCGGCAGTCCAAGAGAGTTACGACGGAGCACCTTTACAGCCCTGGAAAGACTCTGGTTTTGAAGAAAATACTTTTAACCCTTTTAACATTTGAATTGTTTGTATTGTTTTAATTGTATTTTAAAATAGTTTTAGACTATCTTTTTACTGAGATTATATTTTAGACAGCTCTGATTTTAGTTTCTTAGTCAAGTTTTTATGTTCTCCTGAATAAATTATTGTGAAAATCTTAAACTTAGTAGTTGGCTCCTTTATTACCCAGTTTTGCTCTCTACCTGATTTAAAAGAACCCTTTCCCTCTCCATATATTATTACCCCTCCCCTCTCCTTTACATAAAGTGGAAAAAGGAGCATCCTTTCATCTGAATTGATTAAAACAATGTCTTTCTTGTTTCATTTATTATATTTTCCTTTTAAGTGAGAATACTAGTTCAAGTTGTCTGTTTCCACCTGTTGAGCGTTTAGGCCACAGTGAATGAAGAAGTAAAGGGCAGGCGCTAGGACCCTGAGGGTTCACGTCTTTTCAGGTTACACACGATGCTGCCTTCACATGCTGCAGGAATTGTCACTATTACATTTAGTGGTGGAGAAGTAATGCCTAAAATCGACTGATAAGGTTTATCTTAGAAACTATTTTAAGTAAAATGTTCCACTTGTAGATTTATGAAGTCACAATTGTATTAGATGTATTAGATTGTGGTAAAGTAAAATTACAAATGTTAAACTAAGTTATGGTTAGCTAGCTTTCAACTTCTGGCGACTGCAATTGTGACACGAAAACATGAAAGTGGCTTTGAATAATATTAATATCTCAAGTAAATTATTTAGCTGTCGGAAAATTCAGCGATTTAACTAAACTGAAGCCTCAAATTACTTAAAATAATCAGAACACGGGAACCATTTATTTAATTAATGGTACAAAGTTATGCGTTATTTGTGGCCTTTATATATTTGTTTATCTCTCTATGGCCTCCATAAAAATCTGATCCACCATGATATAAATTCCCAACTAGTGATTTGCATGTAATGATTTAACCTTGTAAGGAAGAATTGTGCTTGTAAAAATAAACTCAGGATTAAATTGTTAGTTAAAAAACAATACCTATAACAACAAAAAAATAATCGGAACCATGTTACTTGTAGACTATTCTGCACTATTTCAATTATATTCTATTTTATTTATTTACTATTATCTGTTGTATTGTTTTGCACTGTTGGAGGAGCCTGTGATCTAATATTTTAATCATCATAACTACACTATAGCTAGGCCTATGTACAAATGACAATAAAAGCCTTGCATCTTGAATGTTAGCACCTGTTTACTAACAACTAATAAATCCGAATTTATTAGGTGTCCCTGAACGCAGCATGAGCGTCAAACCTCCACCCCTCGAGGAAGCCGAGCGACATCCATCAGACTCTCTGCTGCACTCTCGGAGGTACACACTTCTTCAGGCTGAACCCCACAAACACTCCGCCAGGCTGTCACACCGATTTCCGGGCACAATCTGGTGATCTCCCCGCTGATTCTCCTCTCCATCAGGACCGAGGGAGAGATGCGCCGTCTGGGAGGAGTAGGAGGAGAAGAACAGCAGCAGCAGCAGCAGCACACACCTGCGAGCAGGATCTGAGTTTCTGTAACATCAAAGAAAGGTAAGTGCAGAAAGAAATGTTACCTGGTCGTGCTTCAGACTCGGGGTTTTGTCTGATGCAGATGCTTTTTGTTGATTTCCGCGTTACTTCCCAGCATCAGGGGAAGGCAGGCAGTATGAGTCATAGCACGGATCTGCTGAGGAGCAAAGTGTCTGCAGCCTCCAAAGCCTCATCTCTGATCAGTACATGCAAAGCGATGCACCTCTGTGTGCTGTTTAGGCAAATGACTGCTTACGGTGTGCGTGTGTTTGTAGTGAGAGTGGGCGTTTGCAGACACGTGTGTGTATGGGATAGCTATTTCACATGGCTAGCAAGATGTTGTATACCAGAATGAAATTCACAAGTTTTTTTTAGGAAACGTCTGATAAGTTTATACATTTAATTTTCTTTTAGGGCTGCAAATAATCTTTTTTTTAAGGTCGGTTAATCGTTCGATTATTCGATTAATCGATGAGGTGCTTGGTTTGTGTCAGAACATGGTGACATGTTGTTTAGTGTTATTTAAAGCTACAGAAAACATTAAGCAGGCATCACAATTTTTCTGACTTTGAACTGGTTTTAAAAACATAACTTGATTCCTGATTGATTTAATAGTCGACAACTAATCAATTTAATCTCTTGCAGCTTCTTATTCGACCCCTTTATGTGCAATGATGCTACAGCACAGTCTAGCTTTTTGGACACCTCAAATGTTTGACCAAAAGTAAGCTCCTGAAATAAATGGTTTTCCCTGTTTTGCTTGGAAGAACTTGACTGGACTGCACAGAACTCTGACATTCAACACCTTTGGGGTGATCTGAAGCATCAAATCCTTGCCAGAACTTTAAACAAACATCGGTTCTTGGATCTCTCTAATGCTCTTGTTGCTAAATGGCTAAACTGTTGCTAATTGCCTGTATCCAACATGATAGAAAGCCTGACAGAAAAATGTTGAAAGCACCCCTGACCCTTGGAGACGGTCCCTAACTTTAATTTCTACATTCCTCTCTTTTGTCAACATATACGGCTTCAAAATCTGATCATAAACTAAAAATAAGACCTGTTGAACATCAGTTAACAGGGTTCTTACGGTCATTAAAAACCTGGAAAAGTCATGGAAATTCAAAATGCTAATTCCAGGCCCTGGAAAAGTTATGGAAAACAATATTTTTCCCAAAGTTTTGGAAAGGTCATGGAAATGTAACTAAAGTTGCATCAAATATAATTTACATTTTATCTAATCACCGAAATAGTAATACTATAATGATAATAAATACTGTATCGTAGTAATGAAACGTAAAATGACATTTAACTGACGAGGTATTTTGTACAACATGTTTCATATGCAGACCTTATTTTCCTGTAAATAAACCATTTTCAGTGGTAACGCTGAGAGAGAGTAATATCTTTGGTCATGGAAAATTAGGTAAAGGTCATGGAGAAGTCATTGGTGAAAATGTGTATGAACCCTGAGTTAAGCTTTGTCCTACTGTAGAACACCGATAAGTAGTTATGGAGTCGTGCTGAATTGAACAACCTCAGTGTGAGTGTGGCCTACCGCTAAGCCCACTTGCAGTTTTCATATCTGACTTGTTTTACTGTAAACTGCACATCCAGGTGTTTCCCCCGGTAAGAGTACACTCATCTGAAGCTCCTCTGTGGCAGCAATGAGTCTCTCTCTTAGACTGACTGTATTTGTTGACTCATAAATCAGTTTGTAAACTAAGATGGAAGGAGCAAAGGTAATTAGTGGAAGCTGCCTTTTATTGGTTTGGTAATTCACTCCGATCCCTTGAGCTGCTGGCTACTTTATTGTTATATTACGTCTCTAACATCAATCCAAGTTGATTCCTCACTGATGGACCATAATGGAAATTACAGATTACATTCTCGCTGTTATCTCCACCGTTGTTATACACTGGCAGGCGCTGCTTTTAAACGTTGCATTTCATAAAAAGATGAATTCATTAATGGAGATAAATCCTGATTGTTGTGGCTTTAGCAGATTAACACAGCAAGTGTTTTAAAGTGTTCATAACGGCCCGTCCACACAGCAGCTTTAAAAAAAATCTTGAAAATCTTGGAGGTGGGCGTGTCTGAAAGCTTGGGGATTTTTTGCGAGCAACGCGGACCAACACCAATCACATGAATCTCCCGGCGCGCGCGGCGCCCGGACATGACAAAGCAATAGCAATGTTAAAACGACGAGGTAAACCGGGATATAAAATCCGCCCAAACCAGGCGAAAGACCGTACCAGTTTACCACTGTCTCGTGCCACCTCCCTCCGATGCCTGGTTTCACTCGGTTTGGTGTCCCGGTACGTTATTAGCG
>NW_011369215.1:190133-203327 GCF_000735185.1 Notothenia coriiceps | reverse complement strand
TTTCGCCATTTGATTTATTGTGATTGGTTTAAGATATCTATTTTTGTATCTTATTATTTATCATGTTAGATGTTTAAACTTCTTCTGCATTTTTAATGGCAGATGATATATGTTTTTTGTTTCTTGTCCGTTAGAGATTACTTAGGTTATTTAAGAGTGGTATCGTGTCAATGATAATAGGAAATGTGTTGATATTTTATGACTCGCTCTAATCGAGGTGCAGGCTGATTCATTACCATAATTCAGAGAACAACTCTATTGGCAAACGCTGCTCCGGCATTGCGTGGAATACATCCCTATGACAAAAGTAGTTATAGAGGTCACTAAAAGAGACTTAGGTACAATGCTCTCTTGAATTAGATTTCATAACTTGGAGCTTTATTATTAGGCGCTCTTACCCTCGAACCCATGGTTCAACTCCTTAGATATGATTACTGCTTACCTAAGTCTGAGAAATGCTTTCGCCTCTTTATTTACAGCAAGCAGCATTAAGTGTGTGTAAATTATTGCTTAGCAGCGCCGGCTAGACTAGCTAGCTACAAACAAACGTTCACACCATAAGCTCTCTTAACCTAAAGTGATAGCATCACTATGTATATCAGCATCAGTAGTGGTTGTGTTGAAAAATATTTGTCTTTATTACGGCTCGATAGTCGGAAAAAGTTACGCGTGGATTAAAGTGGTGATGTTCGTTGTATCTTAGTCGGCTTTTGACTTTACGGGTGACGGAGAGTAAGGCTAGAGAACCGTGACATTCTTAATATGTATTGAAAGGGGAGGCCCGAGCTACTCAGTCCCGTCATGGTTGTTGGTGACACAGGCACAACGTAAATGCGTACAGTCTGATATAACTGTAGTTGAAATACTCAATGTGCCATTTACACCACAGCTGTTTGACTAATTAGCGATCATTTCCCTTTTTTTGTTGTTTCTGTTCTCTCTGCGCTCTGTCCACCCAAACCCATACACTGATACACCTCTAAAACACATGGTGCTTTATAGTGAGCCAGATCTACCTATCTCCCTACTCTCCCCTATCTACGCTTCTTGTCGTTCTAATCTAATATGTCTATGTATCTCACCCTATATATCTATGCATCTGAATGTATCTCGCAAAAAGCTTAGCTCACACATAATTCCTTTTCTGTTTCTCTCCTGCAGCTCCCGTACCCACACCACAACCTCATTACAACTGATCACACCATCTAAAACCAACGGCACCCTTTTAAGAGCCAAACTCCACCTATCTCCCCCTATCTCCCTATCTTAGCTCTCTTAATATCTATCTCTATTCTTTTATGGTCACGCGCTTTCGGCTTATCCTGATTGCCTGACTTGTACTCTCTACTTCCTGTGTTTGTCAGTCTGTCTTCGTTTGTTATGTAATCCGTGTTAATCATGCCCAGGGGTCTTACAAAAAGGACATGTCCCTTCTGTAAGAACATTTTATTTTTGTGCACAGAAGATCTGTGGACATTGCCCTAAGAGAGCAGCCAAAAAAGCCGCTACGCGCCTTTGAGAAGAAGCGTCAGAGGTTTTGATGGACAGCAAGGGGGTTGGTGTCAGGCGGAAGAAAACCACACATTTGCTTCCATCAAGGATTGAAGCCATTGTCTCACGTATGTCACTTGTTTACGGTATGTTAGGCACCGGACACACCAAGCTGACACCAAGAACACTGACACAGCGGACCCCTGACTGTTTGGCGCAATATATTGGGCCCGAGGATCAAGTTGAATGTTGTTTTTTATATACATTTATTTCTTTAATGATGTTTGTATCTTATTAACCAATATACACTTTGATATCACTTCAAATATAGCATATTATTGCAATGGTTATTATGTTAGATATTCTCTTTTCTTTCATTTTAAAAATCATACTTCTTCATCTTAACTTTCACAGCCAAGGGACACTATTTTAATTTAACTACACATTTAAATAAACAGAGCACTTCCTTCACTTCCATGTTGTGTTCCATTCTTGCTTAGTACACACTTTTAGACCTTAAAGGTAGGGTATGTAAGTTTGACAAACCGGCTCGAGATCGCTAGAATTTGAAAATACACAACCGGAGAAAATCTGCCACTTCCTTACAGAGCCCCTCCTCCAACACACACGAACGCGCACATGACCAATGAGGGCGCGAGATAAGTTTGTGCACAGATGGAAGGCTGACAGGCAGGTAGGCCATCCAGTTATTTTAGCCGGGCCGGCTCAGATGATTGGTCATGCTTTTTACAGTATTAAGGCTTCCACAGATGACATTTTTTTATGTATTTTTTGTCAAAGCACTTCAGATATTCATTGCTATCGGGATGTTAAGAGCATTCCATGGAATATAACAAGTGTATCTCGAGCCGGTTCCTCAAACTTACCTACCCCACCTTTAAGTGAATATCTGACAAAAAAACACTTTGAAAGACATAACCTTGGACTGCGAGAAACTGCAATGGACATTTTTCACTATTTCCTGACATTAAATAATAACCAACAGTTGTTTTTATGCAGCTGTAGTTGAGTGTGTGCGAATGACTCTTTGTCACAGTTTGCATACGTCTGTGAAGCAGTTTCACTCAAGACTTGTTTTTTCTCTTTGGACCGTTTCTCTGTTATAGTTTTTAGTAAACTGTCACACAGACGTTTTGCACACGACATTGTTGAAGAACACCCACTGCCCGCAGCAGCTGATGCGGAGGGGAGCCTCCCGGCAGACTCTGCAGGGAGACACTCTGGGGGAGGACGCTTGCCATCATCATTTATTGAAACTACTGCCTGCCACTTAAATTGTGACGCAGCAGCTCACACCACAGAATAAACAAAATCCTGTGTGAAAAACCAGGTTACTGTTGGGTTTTCTGCGATCTGAGTTTAGGATTAGCTGAAAAGAGTCCAGGAAGCTTATTTACAAGTTAATAAAACAATGATACAATGAATTTGCAAATGGTTAGCCCGGCCGAGCTTGCTCTCTCCAGTCGCAGGGGATGAGAAAGAGACCGGCTTCTGTTTTTCACATATTTATCATCTGTAGTCTTCTCCCATTGGCTTAGCATCGACGGGGGGCGGGTCCAAGGCACGTCCTGTCATTTTCTGATGTTAATTTTACAATCTTCTAATATCTGTCGGTCATTTAAACATTCCCTAATAATAGTATTGCAGCGTCAATAAGTGAGAGTTGAAGACAGTGTGTTTAGTGTGCAACACCACGTGTCATTCTCCTTATATTCACGTAAACAAAATAATATTAGCTACATGCTAATGCTACAAACACCGTCTGCCAGACAGGAAGTGGAGTGCGTCGACAATGTCGTGAACAGAATAAAACAGTGTTATTAATTTAAAGTTTACGGCACATAATGATTTTATTCCTTACGTTCCATACAGACACCACACCTGAGATCTGGCTGACCATTATGAGCGCATGTGTGTTCTTAACTCCAGTTAATTGTGAGATTGTAATTAAAGTAATTAACGTCCTTCAGGTTGGGATCAATCCAGGCTTTTTTTTTTTCTTCAAATCATTGCATACAAATCAGGAAGAATCCGTGACCAATGGAACCCATAGATTCGGTTTCATATAATTTAAAACCATGCACGAGACACTCGAAAAATAAGGTTAAATTCAACATTATATATATTTTGTTTTAATAAAATAATAACAAAATGATAATGAAAAGATCAGATCAGGGTAAAACAATGACAACAAAGTTCTAAAAACACAGAAGATAGACCATAGGATACCAAATTCTCCCAAAACCAAGTATATGAGACTCTCTTTTTTAATGTTGTGATACAGTCCCATAGTGGCTGACATTATTAAACACTTGATGTTAAATGGTGACGATATTTGTATGTCTTTCACGCTCTTAAAACTACATCCCCTGACCTCCTTGATTGCACCAGTCACAATGACTAAAACCACTCCAGGTCGCCTTATGACAACTAACGTAAAGACAGGTCATAATGAAATGCTTTTACAAAGTCGAAGCTTAGAAAAACTCAACGCATTTACGTGCAGCAGAAATTCATTTTTTTCTAAGGTTAGGAAAAACTCCTCTTTCTTTTCCTGAGTAATGCCAATCGGATCGAGATAACAATAATTAGGAGCCACACTCAAACTAATTGCACATGCTCAGCCTCAGACCTGTAGACCTTTCACGCTGTTGTCAGATAGTTTTTATGAGGTGCACCAGCAGTTTCCATGGTAATGTTTGAGAACCCAGTTGTACTTTTGAGGATTATCCGGACTGAATTGCCACCTGTTAGAATACAGGTTGGATGTGTTGCTGCGATGATTTTCCGTGACCTTTTAACTCTGGGACGGCTCTCCCTAACCGTCGTGCCCTTTCCTCCTCGCCCTGTGTCTGTCTCTGTCTCTGTCACTGCCTCACTCTCCTGCCAGCCACCTGCAGTGTATTGACCAGAAGCAGCAGGATTCAGCCTTTCTAAGATGATTAATGCATAGATAAGATTGCCACCTGATAGCGAGGGCCTGACTGACTGCAGTAACACTTCTCTCCAAGCCAAGCGTGGTGTGTGCGGTCCCGATGGCTGTCAGCAGAATTGAGTTTTAGTGATAGAAATATTTCCTGGCTGCAATCATTTGTTTAAAGCTCCATAGGAAGTTGGAGCCAAAGAACCAGACTGTTCACTGGAGACAGTACGTCTCGAAAATCACCAAATTATATCTGGCATTTTCAACTCGTATTAAAGCGGCTATGATTCAGATTTTTTATAGCCTATTACTAATGGATCAAATGACAACATGTATATGAAGTAGGGCCACTCGTAGAACAAAACAGCAGCCGCACACAGTTCAAGACAAGTTGGGGAAAAATAGTAAAGTGTTTAAATGCTGATAAGATGCTGATTATTTCAGTAGTTGGTGGAGACCCAAACTGAGGTAAAAGGATAGTGAAAGTTAGGGGATTTTAGGCCAAATTATAATCTTTATGGACCTGTCTGGACGCAAATTACGTCATTTACCATGTCCACAAAGATTGTAGCATGTACGCCAATTGCTCCTGTTTCGTTCCACACTCAGTCCAGTTGGTGGCATCTTTAAGAGAACACAAAGACGGCCATGTTTTTGCCTTGTAACCATCAGTGGAGCTCACTCGTCTCTGCCATGACTGACAGAACTCAAATGCTTTTTTTAATAACTTTTTAAAAGATTTTGATTGGTTGTAGTTCAATGGACTATGTGGTTTTGATGTTGTGAAAAGATACATGGAAATAAAAACTAATACAAAAATGAGTTGCAGCTGTGTCTATAACCAGTCCAACCCTGTGTGTTGTTGTAAGCTCCCTGTAGTGGTTGAAGTTGTGCTCTGGTGTAAGGATGGAGATGGTGTGACACATTCAGGTTAACGATTTGATCTCAAGTGTTTCGCTCAGTTCAGCCAGTCGGTTCAGATAACTCACAGCCGGATAAGCAGTAGAGGGGTAAAGGAGAGAGAGCACTTATAAGTCTTAGTATGACAACCATAAAGACCTAGAATAAGCAAATGACCCAACACATGCCAAGATGCCACTGTGGCTTCAGCGACAAATTCAATGGTCATTCTTTTAGGGTCTACTTTAGAAGGAAACATGCATGTTCTGCCGATAGCCAGCTAAGTAAATCATAATGAATACATTGGCATTTTGGACAAATAAACACATATAAAAAACAATTGCATAATTATTGAGGGAATTTTTTCTGTCTGTAAAATATAAATAATTTTTTTTTTTTTTTTTTTGTAAAAAAACCAAAACATTCGTGTCTTAAAAGTGAAGCCAATGCAAAGGTTCATTTAAATTTAAAAAAGTGTGTTTTCTGTTCATGGTAGTTCATTCTAACAGTTCGGTTGCCTTTTAAAAAGCTAGTTAAACAATGGGTTGTAGCTGTTGGTTGAGAAAAAAACAAAACAACAGTAGTCCAAAAACCAATGGGTGACCAGTCTATGCCCAAAACCTGCTAAAAGGTTCTAGTGGTCAAGGAAAAATTTGACTTTTAGACAGGAGGCATTCTACTAATGTTAGTTTAACCTTGGGTACTCTCTAACCTTAACCAGGGGGTTGATTGGTCTAGAGATGGCTGATTAGTATTTTGAAAGACATTGACAAAAATCTGTTAAGATTGGATTGCTTTTTCTTCTATGCAGCGGAAAAGCGTATAAATACTGATCAAATGACTAACTCTGGCGGACAAACGATGTAATGGATTACTGTTCAGAGATTAGTTCACATATTGCTCATACTAAATCTCAATTGGCAAATATCTGCTCAGCTTATCTAGCTCTATTCCTGAGATGATTTAGGTAGAAAATACATTCCTTAGCGTTCGCCTCAGAGAGACAGAGACTGAGAAATGGAGCGATTTGAAAGAGTGAGATCAGGGATGTGGGTATGACTGCAGGATCAATAATGAAGGATGTTCTTCTGGATAGTAAATCAGCTCAGCAGTACATTCTCTCCCCTCAGTTGCCACTTTTATCCTCACTCATAAATACCAGGATTACAACTTGTTATGATGGGGAACTCCTCGCACTGTAGTGCTGTTTTAATGATGTAGGCCATTCTTGATTTATATACAGCACAGGCACACTGATCTCTAACCGTCCTATAATCCAGCATCAGGAAACGGACGTAGCTGGACACCATGAAACTGTCATTTTGAACAAATTTGCCTTTTTTTTATTCGTTTATATAACAATGAACACTCTCCTATTTATTGTTTCTGCTTTTTGTTGCCCAACTTTTACAGTTTAAATAATAGATTCCATACAACTGAAATGAACTGCTATCTCCCTTATTCACTTGGGTTGGGTACCAAACTCTGTACTTCCATGGGTATTGATCGAATAACGAAGGTACTACTGAATACTGATGCCCGTTAAATCCATCTGTGTCAAATGTTGGTACTTGAATGCCTCTGGTTGAGGGAGTCTGAGGCTGCATCTCAGGTCGGTTAAATGGATTCCTTGCGTCCCTCACTTTCGTCGTTTCCCTGCGACTAGTCCCTCCCACCAGGGAAGCATGGAGAGACGCAAGGAAACCACGAGAAGCATTGTATTAAATGTCGTAGAACAAAACGTGATCTGTCTCTTCAATTTGTGTCAAACACAGACCTTATTTGGAACTATTTTCCAAAATCCTATGGAGAAATTGCATTGCTTTTTGTCGAAGGAACCGGACGTGGTAAAAATGCTAACTTACTTCCGAGTTTTAGGACGCGTCACTGCGGTTCTCTATTAATTGCAGTGTTGTTATAATGCGTAAAATAAAAGTTTGAGAGACTGATTTAAGTGAGATAATAAAGACACACAAAGGACTGACGTTATTCACCCCACATTACAGCAACACAGTTTGGCATTTTGTCACTTCACTGGACCACTTTGCATATCTGCCAGTGTCAGGAAGGCTGCATACACTCCTCCATACGAGGAGCAGGAGTCAGGTGATGGAACGAGGGTCTCGCTCCATGTGATCCTCCTGCTCCTTCATCCATGGCCAAGATCTACCGGAGGCCAGAGATGAATCATTGAATTCATAGATTATGTTGTCTGATTGCCTTTCACTCGGTTAAATTGTAGTTTTAGTCCTATATGTGTTTAACAGACATATCATGGCAATACTAATGTTGAGGTATAATGTTTTTATAATTTGTATGCTATGACGTTTGTATTTTGTTTTTGTCTTTGCTTTGGTTTGCTTTGTCCAGCCCTTTGAGGCCTTTCTTGTGATTTGGGGCTATAATACATTTTGATTTGATATGTTTGGATTGACCTTTCAGGAAGGGCAAAAGGTGGATTTGAAAATGGTTAAAGGACTGGGGGGTTTTCTGGTTTAATTGTGGGGATGTTTAGATAAAGCCTAAGACAATTGATGGGTGGGACAAGTTGGCATTCTCTCTACTGTGTGTGTGACGTAAGCTGTGCTCTGTGTGCAAAGCCATTTTATCCTTTAAGGATGAAGTAGCTCTGTTACTGCAATTGGGGGCGTGTGGCGTAGTGGGTTGTGCGTTGGTGTTTGGATCAGTGGGTCACAGGTTCAAACCCCACTGCATGTCGTTGTGTCCCTGAGACACTTCACCCCAAATTGCTCCAGTGGGGATTGCCCACAGTATTGAGTATGTCAGTCGCTTTGGATAAAAGCGTCTAACAAGTGACCTAATAACCTGTAATTGAGATCGATTTAAATTGTATATAGACTTTCTTTATTACTTTATTAAATGTAACAAAAGACAAACTTTGCCCATGAATCATTTATCAGTTTCTCTGAAAGGTCACCTATTGTGCAAAATCCACTGTGAAAACAGATTCTGAAAGTTACCGAAAAAAAGATTCGCTCACTCTTTGGTCCTGATCCATTTATATAGAAACCTGTCTGAAAATGAGCTGATTGTCACGGCTGGAGGGCAAGGTAAGCAGGACCCAAATGCAGAAAATAGGTTGAAAGCAGGAATCCTTTATTTCCAGAACTATCGGCAAGGCAAGACAAAACATAAAGTCGCTCAGAACATAAACCCTTCCAACAACGTCAAGAATCTCACAACGACAGACAGAAAAACCAGAAGTTAAATGCACACAAGACTAATCACATAAACAAGACACAGGTGGGGAGGGAGGAGAAAACACAGGGGCACAAGGTGAACACAATCGGGTAATCAAACAGGAGGGAACACAATCTCAAGTATGCTTGCTTGGTAGCACATGTCTTCCGAGCGTCTTGCTTCAGAAGCGAGGCAAGAATACTTCCTAGCCTCGGAAAACGAAGAGTGGAACAGGCGAGCAAGTGTGCGTCATACGAGAGGCCCCGCCTTACATTTTCCGCCACAGATTTGGGGAAATTGGTCCGTGCGCAAAGCATTGTGGGGATTTTAAGACCGCTGAGTCTACACATATGCAGCCTCGAAATGTCTCCAAATGAAGTACGCCGGCCTCGGGAGAATTGCAAGTATGCTGCACTTCAGTACTTCGGCGGGACTCGATGACGTAGTATGCTTGAAATAGTGGCTCTGGAGCAGCTTTACTCGAGATTGAGACAGGAAGCAACAGACAACACTTTTCAAAATAAAACAGGAAACCAAAGACAGATCTTGACAGGACAAAATAAAACAGGGAAAACTAATACGAATCATAACACTGATCAGATTTTGGCCACTTTATGATGTCATTGTTTGGCTTGTGTAGCCATTAGCCAATCACCAACCAAGGTAACCCCCCCCTTATCACCTGAATCTCCTCCTAGAGCACCATTGAGTTCTTTTTAACCAAATCTCTCTCAGAGGGGTGTGGGGAGGGGCTCCTTATTTTCATCTAAAGTAACAGACAGAGAATCAGCACTTTGGAAACAGGGCTGAAACAGAGGGGATTATGGGTAATGCTGCAATGATCTGTTTGGTGTTTCAGCCAATCAGAGACAGGTTCTGTATATATCTGAGACCTGTGATATATTGATGAAAAACAGTATAATTGGGGACCTTTAAGGGACTTAGAATTTCCTGAGAGCAGCTTCTCACACCGTTACACCAGTTACTGCAACAACATGCTCCATTATACTGGATTGCAGACCTTTGGCTGCCAGACAACGTTAAACACATTGCAGCAACACTTACAGTAACACTGAGAGGAAACACACGGCATCAATAATAATGAATCACTCACTCATTCAAACGCTGTCTCGCTGGCTCACCCACACACTCCACTAAGTCACTTTCTCACACACTTGCTGTCTCATGCTCATTCACTAACTACGCAGCAATTGTATCTTTTACTCATGGGCAAACCGACACTAATCAATCATTTACGATATGATACAATATGATAATACCTTTGACGCAACAGGATAATACGAAAGACTCTTGAATTAACATTTTAACTGGAAATAACTTGTTGACTTTGAGGATTCACTGTTGAAGACATGGTTGGAGACAATGCTTTTATAGTAGGTGCAAATACACAGAAGAAATCTAAAATATCTCTAAGGTAAAGAATAAAAAATAAAAATGTCTAGACTCTTAAAAACCCCACAAGTGACTTAGGGACAACAACACAGTATAGAGTCACTCCATCCAACAAAATACAGAGGAAAATCTTTATAAAAAACCGCTCGTTAATACTTTTTTAAACAGAGCAATTTGAATGGACTACTTTCAGTGGTGGATTGATACACATGTGGAGCTCTAAAGCAGGGGTTCCCAACCTTTTTTGACCAAGAGCCCCCCCCAAATGACTCCTGTTGGAAGTTGCCCCCCCCCCCACACACACACAAGGGGGGAGGGGGGGCGCAACAGCGGTAATTAAAGTTTAAAAGTCTCAAAAATGCTACAACTACTCCCACAAACTGGATGAATGTGAAGTATTTTGTTAAAGGAGGATGAAAGCGTAATTAAGGAGCACTATTGGAGTGACCTTGATGGTTATTGGACTCAGGATTCATTCATTTGGATTCCCGCTGTATGAAGAAATTAAAGGACGGCGCAAGTGGAAACAATTCACAAAGGGATTGAACTGTTTAAAACACATGCTCAAAGTAAGCCGGGTTTTGCCGATGTGTTTATGTGGATTCAAAAGTTGTAAATAATCTACAAAATGGAGGAGACCGATCTGATCGGAGCAACTGTGACAAATAATCCAACTGAAACCGGCATGGACGATGACTATGTTTTAAAAATGCGCTTATCCAGAAAATCCTGGTTTGGACACTTTACGGGCAGAAGAAACATTTCTATTAAAGAAAGAATTATACATTTCTGTCTTTTTATGCCTTTAATACTAACTTGAATTTTTATTAAAATTAATTAATCACGATAGTTTATTTGTACGTGTAAATATGAATTAATGTTGCCTAAATTCATCTCTTGCAGGTCTCTGTCGGCCTCCATGTGTAACCTCATTGTTCTGTTCTCTGGTGCGCCTCCAACGGGGTGTTTTGATGCCCTCCTTCCAGTGTGTAGCAACCAGTATTTTGGCTGTTTGTTATCAAACGTATAGTTTACTTCTTTTACTTCCGCAACATGCCTCAATTTTAACATCTGATCTGGTCTGATGTGTGCCGTTGCTTGTGAAAGCTGCGATTGAGCTGACTCTAAGAGGGTATGAAGACAGTGTAGTTGCAACTCAAGCTCTCTGATATCTTATACGTATGTTTAATTTTCCTTGCCCTTTATCTTATTTTGTTTACTTACATTTGTTTTTAACATGTATATTTTCTTACTTTTTATTTCTATTGATGTTCATTTGGAGTTGTTATTTTCTTGTCTTTTAACTTCCTTATGTACAAAGCCATGTCTTTGTATGCTGCTCTGCAAGGCATACCACTGGCCCCAATCGAGATTCAATAAAGTACCTTGCACCATCATCCTCACTGATACTATAGAAACAACTTCCATAACATTCATTCTGGCTGCAATTAAATGGTATTTATCCACTTTATACAATGCATTTATTCAATCACTGTGTGTATAGACTCTTATTGCCTAATTTTGATGATTCCCGTCTATTATTGTGTTGCTCTTGTTGGAGGAGCTGTAGACCTAAGACTGTTAATCGACATGACTACACTGTTAGCTATGTCTGTATGACCAACATAAAATATAAAGCCCTTGGCCATCCCCACGTTCTGCTCGGAGCCTCCTTGCGAGTGCAGGTCCCGTCACAGATCCCTCCGTCCTCGCAGGCGATCCTTGCTGAGGGGTGAGGTGTGTAGACACTCTCTTGGGTGCTTGAGTGCTGTCTAAATCGGGGGTGGGCGGCTCGCGTCTTCATTTCCTTCTTGACCATCTGTTCCCAGTCGATGTGTTCGCGGTCAATTAATCTGCCGAACAGCCCACTGTCAAACTTGTGGTCAGGTGATAGTCTGTTGTTGACTGCATGGCTCTGGTCATCCAAATATGACGAGTCGATATACAAAGATCTGTATCCTGAATCTGAACTGTTATTGTTAATTGTGTTCTTGTATATCATAAGTCGATAATGTGCTTTCATCACCAGCGTCTCTGTGTGTCACATCATCCTGATCTAAGGATATGATTCAAACTTATGTTGATACACGCTTTGTGTATGCTACTACAGCAGAGATCAGTTGAGATGAGATTCTGTTCTCAATAAGTAGCCTTCAGCTGTGCACTTTGATCTGGGCATCCAGCCTCGTAGTATTAGCTTGATTTGAGGGATTGTCTTGGAGCTAAAGCGATTGCTTTTTCAGTGTTTGAAATGTATCTATTTACTCTCGTGTACAAGTATTGTGTTACGGTGTACTCCAATATTATTATTTTCCACAGTTTGGAACTGTTTTTATTCCCTCTTGGTGGGTCAGGTCGGTCTTATAGCAGCAACAAAGGGGTCAGAGGTTTCATTCTAAAAAGAAGGATTGGGACCTATGCAAAACGATACTGACCTGATCATAGTGCACGTTGTTTGCCATGTGTAAAGCATATTCATTAATGTCTTCAATTCGATCTATTTTGTCATTAATATATATGGCAATAGGGTCAGAATAGACTTTCTACTTTGAAAACAGTCTGCTGGTATTCAGTACTTTTTATGTTCTGAGTATCTTCTCAAAAGCCATCTAGTTTTACTTTGTTCTTGTAAAGAGTAATGCAAGTTTAAGTCAGCACTTCTACTTTCATCCACAGAGTATCATATTTTTATACCCGAGATCAGCCTCTGATATACTTCTGTACCATTGTTAGTAAGGACGTGTTGTACTTCTGCCATCTCTGATCAATGTTTGTGATGTATTACTATGTATATTAAGTTCGTTTTTGTACCCAGGCCTTGGCTCTATTGGCTGCATGTCGCAGTCATTCTCTCCGTCGACACTAAGGTAATGCTTGCATTGTGGTGATGGCAGCTATCAGGTTGTTGCTGTTCACATCTGGTTTTGCTGTCCGTTCCAGTCTTTTACTGGGGTGCAGCTGATACTCACAGGATGGTCTTCTTCTGACACTGAGATATCGCCAGGTCACACCTGCGTCCAGAGGGATGCATTCTTCCCGTGAGCGCACTGGAATACTGATCTGCGAGAAGAGGTTACAACCACAAGCAAATCACAGTGCTCAATATTTTATTGGTGTGTATAAAGTGCTCCTGAAAGAATTAGTGGATTTGCCAATTTTTATGCATAAATATAGTCTGTGCCATCTATTCTTGTTATCGAAATACTGGTTCTTGTTCCCAGTAGATTTATGACTTTATATTAGTT
>NW_011369215.1:179312-190088 GCF_000735185.1 Notothenia coriiceps | reverse complement strand
CTGCGAGCGTGGCTACAGACGGAGTTCACTCCGTCACGGAGGGGTAGGGTTGAGGGAATGGTTTGGGATTGGGCCTTTCACTCCGCTGGGAAACTGCTAAACTGCTCTCATGTCAAGAAGCATCAGATCAGTGCATGCACTGCATCGTCCAATCAGTGAGCGATACACAGTAAGGGGGCGGGGCGAGTGTCTGAGGATTTCATCGTTGGTTGGTCTGGTGGTTCCTCCATTATAGCTCCTCCATTATAGCTCCTCGAGCCTCGGTCCTCCGGCAGAAATAAGCGCCTTGGGACCGTACTCAAGATGGCGCAGACAAATCAACTTCCGGTGAGACCGAGGAGCGAGGAAATGAAAACAACCGACCTGAGACGCAGCCTGAGACGCACTGATGCTGTCAGAGAGGAACTACTGGGAATCTGAAAGTGGTCACAAGTCTGGTCTCACTTTTTAAGAACTGGAGGTAGGCAGCGCTCCCTGGAATATTTACAAAAATCAAAGCTGGCATCGTGTCTCACATTTGCTTCCACCAATAAACTCTACGGTTATAAGCGGGTTTGGTGGGGGAAAGGAAGTAGGAAGGGGTTTTATTTTGTGTGCTGTGTAAAATGTTTTGACAAATAAGAACGGTAAAAGACAGACTGAGTAGATTACCGAATGAAGGTGCTGTTGGGTACTGGCATTGAATTGCAGTTACCTGTAGCAGTTTCTTCATACTGTATGTGAAGGGTCCCAACTCTGATAGTAACTTAAAACAACAACATTATAAGCTTTAAGTTATTTCAGTAGGTGACTGACTGACTGACTGACTGATCACCTTTTCCCACATGACTTCCACAAGATGTGATTAAGGCAAAGGTTCAGAGAAACTAAACTTCCTTTGCACCTTAATTCTCGCTACCATTTACTAAATTGCTAACTAAGATTCACATTAGTTGTGAACGTGGCTACTCCTCCTGGGTCAGATAATGGTAAGGTAACTGCAATCTAGGTGGATCATGTTTGGGTGTTACCAGTCTTGATATTTGAGGGATTCAACATTTTAGCAGATCTTCAAAATTAATTTATCCGTCAGCTTTTTTCATTGCTTCAGTCAATTTTCAGGGACAAAGGTCAAAACAACTGGCGGTTCCATGTTCTCTAAGCCCTTTTTTAGAGACATTTTAATTAAAGTATTGGAATAATGGTTGGATGAATTAAGACATTTAATACTTTTTGGGCTGGTGGAACAAGTGAAAGCAATTTTGCAAAGGCCTCGTATGTTTTATAGACAAAATGATTAGTTGAGAAAATAATTGTCACATTAGTGGTTATCGAAAAGCCTTTAAAGCAGTACTTCTGACAGCATGTAACAGGTTGTATGTTGCTCTTGTTAATGATAATTCCTGTATTAAGATGTTATTAAATTCTTAATAAGTGAGGATGAAAGCATCTCATCGAGCGACCAGAGAGATGGGGTCATTTTCAGATTCCTATGAATTAATAAACTGAGAAGTAATGAGATCTATATGTCACTGCCAAGAATTCACCATGGGACTAAAACACAATCTGTGCTTGTTTGTCTCATTTTCCTTTTAATTATCTGTCTTTGCTTCTTTCTGTCTTTCATATGGTAGGGGTTCTTTTTATTTGCTGCTAGAAGTCACAGGATAGATAATACCACTCTGTTCTTCGGTCTCATTTCTACCTGAACATGTCCGTCTTTCATCAGGGCTTTCTCTGCTTTCATTTGTAAGATCAAAATGATTCAGTCACTCTTCTCTCCGTCTGTAGCTTGTTTTGGCATATAGGGATTTCTTTTGAAGTACCTTTGCATAAAACATGCTTTGATGCAGAGATGCCTGCAGGCGGAGCATTGATTCAGCATTTGTAATGTCCTCTGTTTTGGGGAAACCTTGACATTTAGAATTTTCTGCACGATATATATATATGTTTTTAAACTCCCTTATCGCTCACTCTTCTTTGAAAGACAGGTGTTCGGTGAGGGCAGCCTGATCCTCTATTACTGCCTTGACATTTTGTGATTTGGTACCATCCTTGGTATTTTCTCCAGTTCCTTGCTGCACTGTGTGATGATAAAAGTTTCAGTTTTACCCATAGATAAATGTGCCTGGAAGAAGAAAATGGGCACAGAATATACATTTATATTGATCCAAGAATTGACTTGAAGTAATAAATTGACTTTCTTCTTGCATTCACACCTAATAGTCCGCTCTCTGGTGCGCACCAGACCACAGTTTGTGACATTGTTTCATTTTTCAGAAGGTTCGGTTTGCGTTCACACCAAAACTCAAACGGACTATAAACTTTAAACACAAGTCATGTGCACGGAAATGCTGTTCAACCATTGGTCAGACATTAAGGGGGTGAAAACGCAAATCCCGGCAATTTCTACCGGAGCCTCCGCCATGGAGCATCGCCACTTTCGGCAGGTTATTCTCATGCTGCTGTCAATCTGGAGATCAACAGACACTAGCGGCCTGCGCATATGATTATATAATCAGACAACGTCCGTTAAAAAACATTATAACTAGTGTTAATTTTGGCAGCTGTTTTTGATTTAGTCTTAGTCTTTAGACGAAAATGGTTATTAGTTTTAGTCACATTTTAGTCATTCCTATCCTTCGTAGTTTTAGTCTAGTTTTAGTCGACGAAAACTCAAAACGTTTTAGTCAACTTTTAGTCGATGAAAAATGACATTTTAGTAAACTTTTAGTCAAAGTGTCTCTATACTCTCTGAATGCTCCTTCCCCGGCAGATCTCTGTGTCCGCTGCAGCGTGTCTGTTAGGCCCCGCCCCCCGCACACAGAGAGACACCATGGAGACACAGGGAGATCGCTCTTCTGGAGTGAAGAGAGCGGAAATAATGATATTGCAAGTTAGAAACGTAAGATGCATTTTGACAGACAAGATGGACACTTGAGGGACAATATGCTGCATTTTGAATGTCCGATAGTCCACCATTAACACCTTAGTCTTGTCTCGTCAACGAAAACTAAATATACATTTCGTCATAGTCTTCGTTATCNCTCGTCTCGTCAACGAAAACTAAATATACATTTCGTCAGAGTTTTCGTTATCAAGAATCTATTTTTTAGCTCGTCATCGTCTCGTCTTAGTCATGTAAAAAAGGTAGTTTTTGTTGACGAAATTAACACTGATTATAACACATAATAAGACGTTCTGCAGTAAGGAGGGGCGTTTCACCGACGACAGGTGTTCTTACTTTTATGTATGACGGAGAATTTTTACTTTACACGACACTGTTCAACACTTAATTCTGCTTCACTCTTTAACTAAACAACCGCGGATGTCTTGAAAGACTCTTTTGTTAAAGATATTTGAAGACATCCATGTTCTTGTGACACGTAAATACTACGCTTCCTATGTTTTGGTGTGGACTGCGTTCACACCAGAAATGAACCGCTCCAGAGTTCGCAAGCAAGCGCTCCGAGACCACCTATTTTAGCGGACCAGAGTCCGGTTGTTTAGTTCACTTAAGAGTTCTCGGACTGCGTTCACACCGACCCAAACGAACCGCACCAAGCGGCTAAACACACCAGGGTTCGATTAAACCGGACTATAAAAGCCTGGTGTGAATGCACCCTAAATGTCTTTTTTGATAGGTCCTAATTTCTTATTTAACACAACACTAGAATATATAATTGCTGACAGAAATGGGATGTATTCCCCGCCTAGAGCTTATGATTCCCAGGTCTGAAAGCGTAGTTTTCTGAGTTATTGGTCAAGAGTTGAATGTCAACTTGGAAAGCGAGTCACTACTTGATAGATAGATGGACTTGACAAGATGAATGTTCTGTTCAGTAGAGGACCCTCAATGGAATTTGGATCAGTTGTCTAAAGCTAGAAATGAAAGTTCAGTCTCCTAGATGATTATATTGTCATGGTTGTAAGTGCAGTTCCCTAAAGCAAGGCACTAACATTGCCTGTTTTTATAAGATGAGCATCTCTAAATGAGTATGGCACTAACACTGCCAAGTTTGAAGCCAAGTGCTCCAAAGCAAGGCACTCTTAGAGCCAGGGTTTGTACCAGGAACTCCCACATGGCCATATTTGGATAGTTGCTCCTAGAGCAGACAAGAATACCCCCCACAGTTCTGTTCTCCAAGGGAAAGGCATCGACTGTGCCAGTTTTGGACGTTCTCTCCAGAGCAAAAAGTCAGCATAAAAGTCCATACAAAGTTTTTAGGTTTTCCATTTGTAAAAGTTGTAAACGGCACCTGGAACTTTTATTGGTAGCACCATGACTGAAGTTCCAACCGAGCTGATCCGCTACTAAGGAAAGTTAAAACACTGCAGACAAATAACTGGTCAAGGAGAACTAGCGTGAACCAGGACAAAGCTGCCATTTTTAATCTGCTAAATTACCATCAATATCTTTTAGTCACTTTTTTTTTTAAATGGAAGTACCCAAAACATACTCGATGTTCACCCCAACGTACAAGTGACCAGTAGCAGAAGGTCCTCTGTTTGGTTGCCAATGAAAATATCCAGGTGTCCTCAGCTGATCACCCTGCCTACACTGAGGGGGTTAGGGTTAGTAGAGTAGGGTTAATCGAGAAACTACTTGGTAGCAAACGTGAGTGGGAGTCGAGCCAAGCTGTGCCGTACCATGCCTTGGAATTTATTGGTCGTACATGTCAAGGTTAGAATCTCACGTCTCTTGGGAACAGCACTCACGTTACTGGGGTTGGAGGTTCACTACCCTAGCAAGTGCAAACATAAAAAGATAGTTGGGCTAATAAACCAGGGAATTGATAGAACATTTAACAGGGACAATTTCAATAACTGCATCTGTTGGGATTTGCTTTCCATTTCTGCTTTTCTTTAGGTCTTGCATTAGTCGATAAGACAATACAAAACAGTTTTTTTATTATGCTGCTTACATGTGCTTTGGGAATTCATGTCAAGCATCTTATTATTCCTCTCGTAGATCACTGTGTACAGCATGCACTGAAACTAAGCATGTTTTATTGATACTAGATGTTTTGAGGATGTGTTAATTTATCTGCTAATCAGTCAGAGCCTGTGCTGTAAAGGGAAGCAGCAGATTAGAAACTAATGGCATCTTATTAATAATGCATGTCACCAGCGTGTGTGTGTGTGTGTGTGTGTGTGTAAATGTGCGTTCAACAGTTGTTACAAATTATGTGATGCATATTTATACCATAACATGTCTTATAATTTTAACCACATTACGCCTACATACTGCAGAAATGACCATCATTATAGGTTTAAAACATGTTAAGATGCAGGAAGAAGAATTTCATACCTGCCTCAACCACCCTATAGCTTTCTATCACCAGTCGTGTCTCAGTAAATTCATAGAAATCTGTATTTGCATTCAACCGCTGCCTTTTCAGATTTCAACCATTAATGATATCAACAGATCTGATTCCCTTTTTGAAGTTGTGAGGTCATAGAGGTTTATATTTGACGTCAGAAGTCTCTTCGTTACACATTGTAGATACGGCTTCAAGGGGAAAACGGCTAGTTTAAAAATGAGTGAACCTAAGGAGAGTTGAGTAAGAGAAGAGTAGAAAAGCAGAAGCAGCAGCAGGAGAGGAGAGGAAGGGACGAATACGATTCGAACAAAATGAGAGGAAGAAGTAAATATGAGGTTTTTTGAGTTCGCAACCCAAAAATCGAAGAAATGAAAACCACTTCAGACGGTTTCTCTTCTAACATCCACCGTTCGATTCAAGTGTCCCACTAAGCCATGATAGTGTGCCAGCATGAACAAAACCAGTATATCAAGGTTTTGGTTAAAATTAGATGTGTCAATCGTTAAAAAAATATAATCACAATCTCTGATTAATCATTATTAATCCCAAGTAAAAAAAAAAAAAGCATTTACCTGCATTTAAACACATATAAAAAACAATTGCATAATTATTGAGGGAATTTTTTCTGTCTGTAAAATATAAATATTTCTTTTTTTCTTTTTTTCTTGTAAAAAAAACAAAACATTCGGGTCTTAAAAGTGAGGCCAATGCAAAGGTTCATTTAAGTGTTTGGTCAAAAACATGTGATAACTAATTCTCGCCATACCGCCAAGCCCTTCCTTCAGTTAAATGATCCATGGCTGCCTCCTGAAATAGTGCCTCTAATCCTCAGAAGAAGCTATACAATTTTTATGAAATGTATTATTGAGATTCAGGAGAAAAGAGCAGAGGAAAACATACAATTCAGCTCAACTAGCACAGCACCTTAAACTACACAATCATACAATGCTTCAGTTGCCATACCTCACAGTATTAAGTACATTGTCATGGTTGAACAGATAGAAGCAGTTTAATATGTCGTGTTTGAAAAGGTTGTTAAGGGATTAAATGGCTGAAAAAAGATAGTTAAAGAAACGGTGAGGTGCAGACGTTTCTTGCTTTTTATGAAGTCGGTTATAAACCCTACATAAAATACATAGCGAGGGAGGGAGGTTAAATGCGTGACTAAAGGGGGGCTGATGGAGATGAGAGAGAAAGAGAAAAAAGCAGAGAGGGTGGAAAGGCTAGTTGCCTGGTGACGGAGAGAGAAGGTGAAGAAAGGAGAGGGAAGAGGAGGAGGAGGAGGAGGAGGAGGAGAGCCGTGGAGTTGTTTTCCAAGTGCAAAGAGTTACTGGTCACGATGCCACATCTGCTGCTGCCATCCCTCCCACGGCGCTCCGCCTCTCAGAGGATGAAGAAGAGGTGTTGGCTCAGTCTTTACATCTTGTGCCGTATTGGATGATTTATGGTGTTAATGGCTGTAATGAGGGTGAGTTTGAAAACTGGCAGCCAAGGCACATTTTTGGCATTTTTTTTTTTTAGACTGCACTCGCAGTTTTGAGGAAGTGCTGGCTCAGGGTCCAACTTTATCAAAATCCCTTTCTGTTTTTGACACCACAATGTTCTTACATCATTTTTAGGGCCTTTTTATTTTAATGTTTACCCTACCAAAAGGTCACTCGACATAGTCTACAAGCTTTTAAAATTGCCAGCCACATCCTCGATTTCATTGCTTCTAAAGTAGTGTTATGGTAAGGCTGGCCTCTAAAAGCGGCAACTGTCACAAAAGATACCGCGGCGCTACCGTGGTTTAGCACTCAGCGGCTTGTTATCGAATTCTTGTAAAGGGAGGGGTGAAAGTCAGTGGGCGGCGGCATTTACAACGTAGTGCAATAAGTGTGAAAGTAGTGCAGGAAAAAGTCCCTAAACCTGCATACGATTTAGCATTTTGAATGTCAATGTTTTCTTGACAGTGCTTTTGGTAAGATGGCTGAAATAAATTCTATAGTTAACAAAAGATTTAGAGAGTTTTATTTTATTTTTTCTACAATATAAAATGCTTCCTCCCACTGGCTAATGTCACAAGCTTTTGTCTGATTTAAAAAGGACGTCTAAACGCCATGTCTTCAAATGCTAGCCGCCTTTAGCTCAGCGGTGGTGATGTGATGCTTAGAGACTGTGGTGTAGTCTAGCCTTGTGCATAATAGCTTCAGAGTAAATGTTGCAGAGTGATGGATGGATGGATGGATGTCACTTGCCTACTCTTTCATCTCCCCTCTTACCAGTTTTGAATGTTTAGTTATATTTCTCCTGTTCCTGGTTCCTCCTCTACCGTCGTTCCCTTAATGCTCCCTTATAATAATAATAATCCCTTAAAGATTTTGACTTGTCATAGTTCGAAAAGCACATAGTTATTAATAACATTAACCATGGCTCTCTGGAATCTTTTACTTTCCTACTGTGTCAAAATGTCAATGGAACATTTCTTTCTTCAGATATTAAAACAAAGGAGATTCCATATGTTCTCCAGATTTCTATCGTTTAAACACCACCTACCCTTCCCTTAAACACTTTGCCAATTATCGAGTGGTGTTTCTTCCTCAACAATTGCACATTTAGCTGAGCAAAGTGGTCCAGACACTGACGTACAGAGAGCGTATCTTTCAGACGGCAGCCAAGACTTTTGCAGTTTGGCAGACCTACAGAATTAGTGCTAATTAGCTGCAGCTCAGTGCATTTGTCAGCGACAGTTGTCATTACAGTGTAGCTGGTGTAAACAGCAATTTGTGACTAAATATTCACCTCCCACAGCTCGATAAATACTGTTCATTATGTTAGTCAGTTATTCTCAACCTGGGGTTCAGGACCCCTCAGAGGGGCCAGAAGATCAATTTGTAGGGTCGGTTTCTTAATGTTTCCAGGTTAAGAACATTGTATTAACTCCTAAAGGAATTCTACTGCTTCTTTCCTTGTAAAATACAAGACAGTTTGACCTCTTTAGACCTCCAAAATGATTCCACTGAATATGTCCAAAGTAAAGTCACTCTGACAAATGTGGGTCCATGAAGCTTTCCGGAAGAATTGCATAAAAAAAATTGCAGAATTTGATCAAGTCACAATCATGATGACTTATTTCCTTATTTCTCTGTTGGCCAATTATTGGATATTCTTATAAATTGTTTGGGCCTTGCCTTGGGCATTAGAATCATATTATAAAACTGTCTCTGGAGATCATGAAACATTGCAAATACCAGCTGACATCAAAGAACAATGAAGTATTATCCAGATAAACTAATTACTGATTACCTAAGGTGGCAAACGTGACTTATTTCAGGTACTCATGCTCTACTTGTTCTCCTCTGTTTACTGTAGGTTAGGCCTATACTGCCTATTCTCTGAGTTATATTTGAGGATCTGTTTTCCAACGTTTCAAACTTCACTTGAAACTCACTCGACAAATAAATGGAAACGCCACTAGTGAGGATGAATCAGACGACCTGAATTTGCGTCATATTTTACAATTGACTTTCTATGCAATTGCACGACTTCCTAAATCTGCTTGGTGTATCTGAATTAGTGCTGCGTACCTGGACTCACATTCAGGTTCAGGTCCGGACTCAAGTCCAGAGGTTCAGGTTCATGGCATGGCAGAACCCATGGCTTGTGTCAAGTTGTGTGAGTAACTAAAGTGAACTTATTGTGAGCTAATTATCAATTGAAAATAAACTAATAATCAACTCAAATTCAAACTCCCTTCCAACTTGTGTCTACATTTCTCTACAAAGTACAAATGTAAAAAAAAAAACTTTTTGCCACTTAGTCTACAAATGACTTATGACAGCAACTACAGTGAACTACTACAAAGTTCAAACATTTATTTCATTTACCAAACTAAAGTAACCAAACAGTCCCTGAGCTGACTGAGCCTAAATCCCTAAAACTTTGCTGAAAGCTAGAGTGTAGAGTAGACTATACGCATTACACTGTTACACACCTACTATACAGTATACACTGTAGTGACTACTACTCGACCACGCTGTCCACTATGTCTAAGCCAATCACATCGCTAGCTTCCCTTGACGTCACACAGATCTCGCGAGCAGTTGCGATATTTTGCGAGACTTCGTGAGTTCAGTAATTGCCGCCATATCAGAAGCCGACACGATGTTTTTCGTCTTTTCTCAGCGCAAATTTCTCGATCTATGGAAGGTTTTAGATGGTTTAGAACAAAAAGGAGAATATACGTAAGTGCTAGTTTTTTTGCAAGTCCAAGTACCGGTTCCCGACGTTTCGGTTTTAACCGGACTTGAACCGAAACTTTTTACGCAGCACTAATCTGAATGCACTGCTTCCTTTTTTTTTCTTTTTTTCTCTACTCTTAATGCATATGTTTTCCCCCCTTGCTTCCTTTCCTCTTCCTTAAACTGCCTCTTTCCCTTCTCTTACGTCTTCTTGTCTTTCCTTTCCACTTTATCTGACTCCTTTTCCTCATTCCTCGTTTGTTCCTCCTCTTGTTCTCCTCGTCTAACTCATCCCTCTTCCCTTCCTTGACTGTTTATTTCTCTTCCTCCGCCTCATTCGGGGACTCGTGACTCTTACTCTGAGCTCTAGCTGACATAACTTTATTAAAAGTCAAACAGAGGCTTCTCTTTCTCTCTCGCATGCGTAAATGTCATCAGCATTGAGTGTGTGAAATGTGATCAACAATAAAAACCTCACACCTGACACACGCACAATCACACACACAGTCAATCGGCTGGAGACTCATACATTTTTGAAATAGAGTATTGTCAGCCTGTTCTTCCTTCTCTGTCTCTTCTTTATCGTTAACTTCTTTTTCCTTTTGTGTATCCTTTACAAGTAAAAGGTCACGTCATTTTTGCACTAATCATTAGATTCCAAAGAATGTTGGAGAGTGTCTCTCAAGGAAGAACAATACCATCCATTCTCCATGAAACTGTCTAAAGATTTTCTGATTGACCTGATAAGAATGTTACTCTCCTTGTAAATAGGTCCTGTGTGTCAGGAGGAAAGCAGACATAGTAAGACCATCTGTTGTACAGCCTAAAGGTTCTCTAAAGCAGGGGTTCCCAAAGTGGGGGTCACGAGACCCCGAGTGGGGTTCACGAGATGATTACAAAAAAAAAATGAAAAAAAAATGTTTTTTTTAAATATTTTTTTTGTAGTAATTATTATTAATAATAACGTTTGCATAGACATTTTTCAGGGGCGGACTAGCCATCTGTATAATTTCCCCGCAACGAGGCTCCCCCTTTGACAATCCACTAGCGCAGTGTTTCTCAAACTTTTTTTTCACCCCCCCCCCCGTCGACAGGGGGTCGCCAGTCTCTGGTACTGTTATTTTGGGGGTCGCGGGCTGAAAAGTTTGGGAACCCCTGAGTTAGACCACGGCATCGTTTGTGTTTACTGTACTTGCTTCACTCAAACTAATCATGCTAGCGAGGAGGCGGGGCTCATCTCCATGTAGATGCCA
>NW_011369215.1:126135-179272 GCF_000735185.1 Notothenia coriiceps | reverse complement strand
AAGTGTCTTCAGGGACACAACGACATGCTGACTGCAGTGGGGTTTGAACCTGTGACCCCCTGATCCCAACAGCAAGGCTCTATCCACTGCGCCATACGCCTCCTTATGATATGGTATAACACCTGAAATGTGTAATCCTTTTAGACACATGCTGATCAAAACTTGTATGGCGCTTCAGATTATTAACGGGACTAATAAATGGCTAATTCATGTTGCTTTTATCTCCATTCCAAACAACCGCACATAAGGACCAGTGACTGAACAGATGGTGTTTACAGTACTATACCAAAAACCTCTGACATCTCCATCCAAACCGATATGTTCTGCTGTTCTCTGTCTGAGGTCGCTTTCACAAGTCAGTGATCCAGTTCACAGCGTATCCAGGTCATTAAAGCATTTCCATTTCCTTCACAGCCCTTTGCGGCCGCAAAGAAAGTGACGGTTTTTACCATTTTGTGGAGGCGTGTGGCGCAGTGGGTAGTGCGTTGGTGTTGGGATAAGGGGAGCACAGGTTCAAACCCCACTGCAGTCAGCATGTCGTTGTGTCCCTGAGACACTTCACCCCAAATTGCTCCTGTGGGGATTGTCCACAGTATTGAGTATGTAAGTCGCTTTGGATGAAAGCGTCTAACATGACATGTAATGGTTTCTTCGCAATACAGAAGAATTATTCCATCTCCAAAAATCTACCTATACAACAGAAAACCCAAAGAAGAATAGGTTCCGTTTCATTGATTGATTTCAGAGGAGTGCAGGATAACCCCAAAAAACTAGGATGCCAAAGGGTCACACATCTTCAAGTGTCTTTAAAAAGAACCAGCAAGATTTTTAAATTCCAAATGCGAAGCTCTTCTTGTCCTGAGAGAAGTAAACTAACCCCTTTCAATTGCAGCACTTAAATTTGACTAAATCCGACCACATGAAACTTAAGATAATCAGAGCAGAACACTCTCAGAATTCAAACTAATGTGGAGCCTTGAGCTGCAACCTGCAGGTCTCATGACTTCAATAGTCATGATGTGTTTAGTTAAACTATTTACATCTTACAGCTATGATCACGTACAGGACAAACTGTTGAAAAACACAACAACCAGGCTGTGTGCGGCAAGTGTGGGAAAGCTGTGATGTAGAGGCTTTGGTGATTCTATGATTTGAGTTCAAGCCTTTGAGTCTATTTTGGCTGATATACCATAAACACTTTCAGGGGAAAAGGGACAGAAGCTGTATTTAAGTTATTCCCAAGATGTAGTAGTTGTACAAGAAAGGATGAACTGCTTTATTGGTCTTTTTGAAAACACAAATACAGGAAGCTAACTTGTGGTTAGAGAGATTAGTTAGATAGTAGTGGTCTTCTTTCTCTAACAAACTATCTTCAGCTGCATAAATTACCCAAACAAGCGAGGAGGGATAGAAGAATCTATTAAATTAGTCTCAGAGCTTAGTGAATCATTGGTGTTCGGCCAAAATGGGCTTTCCAACAATAACCCTAAAGTACAAAGTTCAGAACCCCATAGCGGTGCAGAAACAATTCCTAATTTTTAATTAACATGTTTTTGGTCAGAAGCCTGAGATGGGTCTGTAGTTAATAGAAGCCTAAGAAAAAAGTGCAAAGCTTCTACTGTATGAGTAATACATTGGCAGTTAAGTGACTAAATTAGACTTCTAACATTGTCACGGCAAAAACAAGTCTGCCTTAGCTCAGCTGTGGACGACACGATGCAAACATAACATTTCTCTATAGACAAAAGTAAGACCTTTTACATCTGCTGATTACATTTATCTCCCAATAACATTAAAACTATATTAATGTGGCGATTAGGCTGCTGAACAAAACGTGTAAGTATCATAAATGTGTGTTTCCCACACAATTTATTTCCAATTCAACATTCCAGTGGGGAAATCTCATTGCTTTTAGTCATGAACCTCTTGTGATACTTACTTCTAGGTTAGCCCTTCACAAACTATGTCATCACTGCAGCACTCAGACCAGCAATTTGAGATACGATATGGTGTTGGGCCATGACATCACAACAGGATTGTTTCATGTTTCAATGCAGATACATTTTTATGAAAAAAGTGCTTAATCATTGTCAGAGCATAGCCAATGGGTTCCAATTGCCCTATTGGCCGATGCATTCCACCTCTTTTGCCCTTTACATGTGCTATTATGCAGCCAAAATCAGCTCAAATGTGATTCGTCAATACTACGAAGACTACATACGGACACCAAAAAGCTTCTGATACCAAGTTCTTGTCCCACCTCCAACCGGTTCTGAATGTATATGCAAATATGTTTAAAAAATTAAACTAACTGAAATGATTGCATGGGGGAAATAGGTGACAATAATGGAGTGAGTATGCAGACTACTAAGGACCTAAAACTGGCTTATTGGAATACAGTTTTTAATAAATGAACACTTTACTCCGCTCTTCAATGAACAACCAAACTATCAGTTCTGTTTCAAAGCACATTCCTTCTTAATGTGACTCTTCTCCATATATTATATTCAGTTCTTCTGTCCTTTTTCTCAAGTGTACTCTGTTTCATTGTGAGTTGGAGGTCATGTGATCAGCCAGCTGCCTGAATGTGTGGTTCTGCCATTCGCCCCAGGACAGTAAAGCACACAGCATCATTACAAGCTGGGTCATAAAGATACAATGATGTACACTTTTAACTTCTTTACCATTGAAAGTGTGTATACTGTTATACTGTTAAGAGGCTAATCGTGTGTTATATGTGTGTGTGCTTAAGTCCTATACTACTATACTCAAGCACTTATTTCGTAGAAGCAATAACAGCCAGTGTCAAGTAGCAACCCTCATGTTACATAGAAATGGTGACATAAGTCTAAGCTATTCATTATGCTGTTTCATTACAAACGTCTCATCCAATAAACCCCCATGTGGGTTCAATGCCTGGGGCAGAGACATTGATCTAATTTCTCCACAGGAGCAATACTGCTTCCTTTGAGCAAAGATTTCAAAATGAAATCTCTAAAGCCTCCCAAAATAGTAATGTTGATCAAATTAAGCTCCTTTCCTTTAATAACTTTTTAATGTCCTCTTCACAAGCCTTTAAACACGTATTTGAGACACATGTATATAGTGTCCGCCATCTTGTTTTATCTCGGTATTGGAGCCAAATGATATACTGACAGGAATTGGAAATCAATTTAACCTTTGACACCTGTTACAGTTACTGGCTCATCCAGTCATTAATCTGGTCCTAACGACAGATCTTATAGCCCTGGTGTGTTCAGAAGTGCAAGAGTGTGTGTGAGGGAGAAGGAGCGGGTGAAAGATAAAAAAAAAAAAATGTGTAAAACAGGGACTCGCAATGTCAGAGCAGACTGGGCTCTGGTTTCAGACAGAGGGTGAAAAGAGGTGCTGCAGCACAGGCAGAATAAGAAAGCATGGAAACATGTCACAGTGGAGACATGAAATACAAATATGAACCTTAAACTGACCACAATATGTCCTCTTTATTCTGTGTTTATCAAAACTATAATATAAAATGTTGCTTTTTAGCAAAAGTGGCTCAACATCAACATTTTAAAAACATTTGCACCGTTTTAAATGAATACTAGGAGGTATTAACATAAATTATACCACATACTTGAAAATGTGCTCAGTAGTCCTTACATTTTACAATAGGCTTTTCAGTTGCTTCTTTCAAATTCTAATTATTACCACTTATTTTTGTTCAATGAGACATGCTGCGGATGTGAAGCTGGCGATGGAAATTATATACACACCACAACATCTGTGAAAACCCATTTAGACGTAGAATGATTATAGAAAGCATGTCATAAATAATGGGAAATAAGATGGAAACTAAACGCACACTAGATAATCAAATATAAATAGGTTTAATGTGATGAAAAAGAATATAACACATGACATGGAAAATAAAACCCACTGAATATGAATAATACAAATGTTACATTTGCGTAAAGCACATAAACATTAGATAATTAATATTGCAGCAAAACACTTAAAAAAATGTATGTTCTTAGTTTTTCCATCAGTGGTAGAGATTTGAATATCTAACCCAAAAACTCTAAAAGGATTCCACATTAAGTGCACTGACCACCAATCAAATGATCACATTTAGTCTCTCTTTGGTCTTCTTTTTGAATACATGCTGTGTCTTTTATAACTTTACTTATGCTTCTTGTTACTGTGATCAGGTTAATGTTTATGTAACCTGTTGCATACTTGATTATATTTTCCAAAAATATCATGGTATTAAGGCACCGGTTGGTAAAACTAGACACTGTCTAAAATATGCATCACATGTAAATAGACTTGTATGGCTTGAAAAAAGTCTTCATCACACACAGACACACATGTCACTGTCCTCCACTATGAATAGACAGAGGGGGGTTTTACACTTCCAATATGTCACATGCCTTTAAAACAGACACTGAGAGGAGGGAGGGTGTTGGTTTAATAGATGACTTCAAATAAGCGATACAAAAATATGTCAGCAATTATTTCAGCTTTGTTGTTTGACACGGAAACTAAAGCGGACAGTGATGAATACAACGTACAACATTTGTGTTGAAAAATAAAAACCGTTGACTTCATAAGACCTTATTGAGAAAGGAAGCCTATACGGAGACAAAAAAAACCTGTTCTCCTGGTATGGCATTTTAAAAGCAATAACATCAAGAAGGTTTTTCTTCTACTTAAGTGCCATAAAGTAAGGCCAAGTGCAAGATGTGTCATGTTTCAGTGTTTAAGGTCCCATGTCATGGCCGTTTCTACTGATCATAATTCCATTGTTGAGGTCTACTAAAATAGATTTATATTGTGCAATTTTCCAAACTCACATTGGTTTCTCATACAGCATCTCTGTATAGTATGTGTATTCACTCTCTGTCCTAAACGGCTTGTTGGAGCTCCTGCCCCCCCCACCCCCCTCCCTGTGAGCCCAGTGTGCTCTGATTGGTCGGGACATTGCGAGGCTCGCTGCTCAGTGAGCTGGCTTACTGGTGTGGTTTCCGGGTTGGCGAGACAACGCGAAACTCATCCTGAGCACACACAAAAACTCACAGCCGAAGTAAAAACAATAAGTGTGGCTTGATATGGAGTAAGAAAAAGATTTATAACGCTGTGAGAATGGGTCTCCGGAGAGCATTTCTCCACCATCCCAACTCGTCTATTACCAGCGTTCAGGGAGCTCTATGCAAGTCAATGGGACTCCCTGTTAGCATGACGTCATGCGGTTCCCGGAAGAAACAAATGGAAAAAGAGAAATCTCCAAAGAGGCATTCTGGGGCAGCATAGACAGGTCTTTCCTGTGTTAGAGTTTTACTCGCTACAGGGTGTACTTTGAAGGTTTTTGACTCTGCAGACCGTTTACATGCATAAAAACCTTCATAACACACAAAGGGATGGGTAATAACCAGAAAAGCATGACATGGGACCTTTAAATACCCAAGGGTGTTTCTTGTCCTTGAAACAAACACACTCAAGTCATTTTATTTTCAAAATGGCATCTACATTTTCATCATTACGCATGCATGCCGGAGTCAAATGTTTACCTCAGAATCTACTAAATCATGAAAGAAGAAGTGCTTCTGTTTGAAGAGCAGTAGAACAGACATTTTCATTAGTGTTTTCGAACATTTTACAGGCTTTAAAATGGCTCTAGTTTTCCTCTGAAGTCAAACCAGTTTTAAGATAATACTGTTTAAACAAAGTGGCAATTTTTCATTTACACAGAGGTTCCTATATCAGAGTGTTAGACTTTGTGACCAGTTCAAAAGACAAACTATAAAAAACGTGTTCATTGAAATTAAAGTGTGCCCCGTTTGATAATTAAATACGTAAAAAAAGAAAATCAAAGAAACCGGACCTTACAGGAGTAGAAATACAGCTGTTCATTATTTGGTTCATGAGTTTAACAGCAAACTTCTGTGTTAATGTTGAGTCTGGTAAAATAATAGTCAGCCCAAAAACAAAATCAGCCTGGAATTGTACTTTTAAATATTAATAGCAAGAAAGCTTATTTGGGATTGTATCAGAATAATGTCCGTGTACATTTTAATTAAACATTACCATTACCAGTGCAGCGGTCTGCCTTAACAATGGATGGTCAAAGCATA
The DNA here is from genome assembly GCF_000735185.1 of Notothenia coriiceps. Lineage (NCBI taxonomy): Eukaryota > Metazoa > Chordata > Actinopteri > Perciformes > Nototheniidae > Notothenia > Notothenia coriiceps. The sequence goes on along the minus strand of NW_011369215.1, from coordinate 173,159 downwards.
GATACGCCACTAAGCTTTGGCCAAACAGCAATACTGTTAGGTAGAAAAGATTAGTAGGTTTTGGAGGGGTCGTGAGATTTGCTGACCAAAAAAAAAAAACAGAAAGAAAACAATATTTATGGCTACTGTCAAGTTGAAAACCACTGCATTTTAATTTTCATTGCCACACCAGAAGCAAAGTATCTAGTAACTGGGCTACTTAATGAAATGATGACCGCTAACATGCTAGCCATCCCTGAATGTGCCATTGCTAGTCAGTCAAAAACAATTGCTCCCCAACAATTGCTCTCTTTTAACAGGGTAGCTAGCTTGGTCTCTAAAGAAACATTACAGTTAATTCGTGAAGGGTTTTCGAGAGACGTTAATAATCGATTGACTCCTGGCCCATCCACTTTGATAACTTAAAACATTTTTTAAAACCAACAGGTTTATGCTAAAAAGCCTCCCTCAAAGACTCAAAGAAGCCAAGTGTAATACAGTAAGAGCTCAAATGACGTATTTTCATGTACTTAGAATTTAGATCTGAAAGTGGGTTACTGTTAGGGTTGCAAAGGAGCGGAAAATTTCAGGTACATTTCCGGAAAGTTTCCATGGGAAGTTAAGCTGGGGAATTTTGGAAATATTCGAAATTTCAACAGATGTTTTTTTATTTCAATTTTTTTTTTTTCAAAGTAGAACAGAACAAGTTCTAATTATTTTAATGAACAATTATTTGTTTCATTGAAGAACGAAAACAGGAATGTTGAGTTAAATATTACTCATCTGTGCATGTGATGCCTGTAGGGGGTGTGGTCTCAATAGCCATGCAGTAAGCAGTGTGCTATGGCATGGATATTCAAGTGTACTTGAATGGCATCCGTTTGTTTTAGTCAAGATTATGCTCAAATATATGTTCCCCAACTATATATAAAAGTTCCCTATGAAGAGGCAACCTTCAATTTCGATAAATTCCCGTTTATTCCCGTGGAAAGTTTCCATCTTTGAAAATTCCCGGAATTTTGCAACCCTAGTTACTGTCATGTCTTGTGATAAATATTCCTGTACAGTAACTGCTCAGTCTTTTGGTTTCAGAAACAGCATTAAAAAGCAGCTGATTTCAGTGCGTAATTGTATGATCGTCACAGTGGAGTTAGGATTACTTGGCCTTTTATCCGTCTGCAGAAGTTGCTACAGTGTGAGTGTGAGCAGGACATTTTAAAGTCCATGATGTGGAAAATTGTCTTTTGCTTCATCTCTATGAAGTCAATACGTGTTTGTATGGCTCCCATAATCTTTGAATCAATCAGTCCTAATTTTTCCTTTGTCTAAGTCTCAGTAGAGCTTCCATTTAAAAAATAATTGGTCTTACAATTCAACATAACGTATTTTCATAAAAGACTAATTCTATCAACAATATAATAAAGTGTGCTGTGTAAAAGGTTGACCCAGTTTGTAAAGGCTAAAAAATGTCTTTAACCCTTTTAATAATAATTTAAATAATAAAAAATGTTATAGCGCCTTTCAAGAGACCCAAGGACGCTTTACAATGGGAAACAAAACAACAAAATAATAATAGTCACACAGATACACAGCCTTTTCAAAGGCTTACAAACTGTCTATTCTGTATCTCTTGCAATAAATGATGAATGATTTAATGAATATTGATAAACCCTCTTCTCATATTAAAAAGACACAAAGACAAGTTTCCAAAAACAATATACATAAACAACAGACAACTACAAGTCAAACTGGTTTTCTGATAACACTGAGTTATCATCCCTTAGTTAAACAAGTTTAAGTAGAAACCACATCCTCCTGTTTAATTTATCACACATATAATGACAGAGAAAATTAATGAGCAGCTTACAAGCTTCCAGAGAACAAGCAGGCAGGATGATGCAGCTGAGCGCAACAACGCAGCAACAGTTTCCAACTTGTAGAAAAAAGGGTGTGATCACATTCTACAGCTACAGCAGCCTTTTCCCAGCTAAACACATTTGTTTTGTATCTACATCTGCACACAAAACCTTCTTCTGAGTCACCTTGCAGCGTGTCACATGCCTACAAAAGTCAGCTTTGAATTGTACTCGCCAAAATTGTCCGAACAAACATCCTTCTGAGCGTCGGAGCTCCTTACCTCTCAGTGGCTCCTCAGCTGATTCAACAGAGTGTATCCTGAGGGAGACACGAGCTATCCGGAGCAGCTGACCAGCAGCCCTGCATCTACACCCGACCGACTGACCGGGAAGCTGGAAGCTGGATGACTGAATGACTGACTCTCCGGATGACTGACTCTCCTTCAGCTGGAGGCAGAGAGGCAGAGAGCCACTCCCCTCACTCAGCAGCTGACTCGCTGCTTGCCTGGCTGGAGGGATAAATGGATCACTAGTTTAATGGCTCTGCGTTGCTGACTGTCTCGCTGGTTAACCGAATGAATTCCTGCCTGAACAACTGAATGAAAGACTGACCACAGTGGACCAATAATTCACTGAATAACCATCTAAATACAACTTAAAAACTCCCGAACAGACCAGCTCATCACAGACCGTCAAACAAACTGAAAACCTGCATGAAGGCCTTTACAAACAGGGGCTGGCTATTTATTTATTCATTCATTATTTGAGAGCTATTGTATTTATTTGAACTGGGGTCTTTACACAAAATGTAAATGTGAAAAAGTAATATATTTTGTCTCCAAGTGAAGACGATTGTTCTCGGATTTCCCAACACAAATGAAGCCATCAACTAATTACAGCGGACAAATTCGAAACGTACACTACATAGTAAATAGACTCAATAAAACATACCACATTCACCCCTTACTTTCTTACCTTTCACAATAACTGTTTACGCTAACCCAGACTAAGATATGCTTGTTCTTGATTCAAACATTCAAAGGCTTTATTGTCCTATGCACCCATGCTGCAGTGTAGTTGGCAAAGAACATCCTAAATCCAAAGCTCCTCCAACAGTGCAACACACAATACCCTAAAGACCTAAACATAATTAAGGAAGTAAAATTCATTGTTTTGATGTGAAAAATATCTCTCTCTCTCTCTCATGAGAGGGTGGGGCAGAGCTACAGTTAGCTAGCTCTGGACACACACACACACAACCGCACACACCCGCACACTTCCTCTACCAGCACGACCTGAGGCTTCTCTGCACTTACTACCTGATAAGGGTGCGTGTTTGTGTGTGTGCAGCAGTAGTAGTAAAACAGGAAGAAGATGGTAAAATAAGGATAAAAGACAGGTACGGTCTTACACATCACATATAGGTTTCCGATCAAATGCAATGGAAGTCCATATAGGAAACGGTCAGTATGGATGCTTTGATTAAAACAAATACAGGACCAATGTACATGCCTCGTGTTGAATCAGCATCAATGTTGACTTTTAAAATACATGTCTGCAATTCATCAAAGTAGTGAACGTATTTGTTTTGAGCAAAGCCATGACCTAATACTTAACCATCACCAAGTACATTTTCATTTGTTGGATTGTTTTAATCTTAATTATAACCACGCATGTAAAACTGCGAGTGTAATCTTAGAGAAAGAACTTCTTCCACGAAAAGATGAATGAGAATGCAGTTGGATTGCTATTTTGAAGGACTCGCCAGGGCTCGTCTACTACATGTAAGATAATATATTATAAACCTCAATAAGGATTGTAAAAAACTAAAACAAATATTAGTCATAAATTGATGGCCAGAACTGCAGGTTTTCAAATAGAGTATAATTCAAATGAGAGAAATGTTGCATCTCCTGGATGATATGACTGTTGTATTACAGTTTGAGTAAATAGTTTAAAGGGGACCTATCATGCAAAATGCACTTTGTGATGTCTTTTATACATAAATATGTGTCCCCGGTGCGTCGGGGAACTCACGCAGCATCAGAAAATAAAACCCTCTCTCTTTTCCTCGGTACCCAAATCTTTTAAAAACGGGTGTCCAACGAGCAGATACAGATTTCCATGCTATCAGAAACGATGCCTGACGTGTTTTGGACGTAATCTCGTCTTTGTTTACATTAGCAAGCCTCGCTAACACTCAGAGCTAACCTGTACTGGAGAGCACATGTGTTTAAAAAGCAGGAAATAAAAAAATAACTCACCTTGTGATAAACCTGCAAGAGAAAAAGCATTTGAGCTCCATACTGTTTCAGAGATAATCCTTGATGTGGTTTAGAACAGGATGGTGTTTTATCACAGCAGAATTTAACTTTATCTCCGGTAGAATTCTGATCAGGCATTAGCTCCGCCTCCTCTTGTTTTGTTCAAGCTAAGAACCCAAGATCCGCGTTTCTCTAACAGGGCTTCAAAAGGGGGGTTTGAGCAGTATGAGGCATGGCTACAATGGCTGACCTGTTTGGTATTTTGAAAAAAAAACTTCACAGATATGTTTTGTATAGGTATGGCCCTACAATGTATTTTTCAAATATAGCATGATAGGTCCACTTTAAAGAATGTATGGTTAGCCTTAAAGGTTATGTGAAGATTGAGTTCCATTACTAATCCACTGTTGCAATACAATTACTGTATATTATTTTTGCTTGTATCAAATTAACTAAATAATGAATTGTTGACTGTTTTTAATGCACATTTCTTGTATGTAAATCTAGTTATTTGGATGAATCCATTGAGATTTTTTCCACAACCAATGAGAATATTACTACTCCTAGAATAGATCTGCCCAGCTACAATTAGTTGTATCTGCTCCCCTCGGCTCTGAGCAACATCGTAGCATTGGTGAGTCTCTAGCTGGCCATCAGCCATGACAGCTTCATTAGAAACGTCCATCACCCAAATTGACAATAACAGGAGGAGACACCACAGAGCAGAGAGGGTGAAGGGATACAGGCGGAGGATATTTCCTCTTCCATACTCCTCCTCTCCTCCCTTAACACAAGGAGACACTTCAGTTAAACTGAGATTTACTAGCTTTAAACCGATATTTAAATGAGTTGCTGTACCACATGGTTTGGTTCATTTGGTCCCAACCAAGAAAAAAAAAATACAATAATGCCTTTTAGTTTTGCTTCACATTGATTTACTTACAAATAAACCAATATGGCTGCTAAGTGACTATTTTCGTGTCAAAAGGGTAAACCTAGATTAGGAAAAACTTTGCGGCCCACTGGCTGAGCTTGTTAGTTAGGCCTATCTAATGTAGCTGCCGAGCTAACTGCTAACTCGCTAACCAGTCAGGCATGCTGGTCGTGCTAGTTAATCACAATAGCTCTCCAATGTTCTTCTTATTTTTACTGGGCCATTTACTCCTTAATTGCATCATTAAAGCTTAAATCATTAAAGCTCCCAGCTACTTGAGAAAAACTATTCCTTCTGTACCAGTAATACAACTCGAAAAGTGTGTCTGTGTGTCCTAATAGTAAAACTAACAAACATCTGTGTGGCTTTATATTTAAGAAAAACATGAAAAATATGTTTCAAATATATAAAATCTCTCTCTGCATGCACTTATTGGATGGTGAAAGAGATGTTAAAAGCATGTGTTAATTGGCAGATATGGCTGAAAAGCATAAATTGATTTTTTTATTTGTATATCTCTGCTGTCCCTTTTAAGCTGGTTTGGAGTCTACATGTGTCCGAGCAGTGAGGCATCATGCAGCTCATGTGGGTGACCTTTAAGGCCTTTAAATGCCACCTTTCCACAACACTGACAGTTACCATGACAAAACAAGATCTATCACCTGCTGCAAGGACACACTGACAGCAGGAGACAATATTCTGCTACACCAGAAACTATTCCTTTCCCTATGAGCTTTCTTTTCTTTAAGACAATAGAAGGCTTTATCTGGGAGTCATAAAAAGACAAATTCTCCCAATATCCATCATTTTCCATCCTGCAATGGTTACATTTTGATTTCATACCATGTCCTGTGTCAACTTCTGGCACAGAGGGTATCTGCCTTCACACCATGTTGACATCCAGTTGGGTGCACTAAGCTAACGTCAACTATTAAAGATTGTTACATTTATACAATAATTTAATCAAGAAAGCAAACATATATTCCACAGACACTTAAAGCATGGATTTAATAAGAGAACTGCATACAGCATTGGAAGTGGGGTCCTGCTCTTTCCTATTGAAGAGGTTCAGTGGTTCATAAAGCTATAATGGCTCAATGTATAAGTATAAAAATACCCTACTCTCTTTTGCATTTTAAGGAGTTGATAGCGCATGGTTCCAATAACCCTGCATACCGGGCGGTCTCAACTCAGCCAAATGTCTTTTAGCATATTATACAACTTATAGGACATAGTGCTTTTTTAACTGTCGTACTGAAAAGTTAACAATCTAAAAAAAATTGTATCTGCTCGTTCACAAAAAGTGTCTTTATGGGCCCCAGGGCATCACATGACTGACACGGAGGTCGTAAGTCCACAGTTTGGGCACTATAGAAATGGCTTCAGAGCCCGGCACTGTTCCTGGGGGCTTGACTTAAGGCCGCTACACACCAACCTGAGACCTAAGAACGCGCACCGAAGGCGTCCCGACTTTTACGTTGCCTACGCCGCCCGCCTACGCCGCCCGCCTACGAACACACCGCAAAGACTTCAGTCGACGAGTGGCAATAACTGTCCTTACCAGCAGGCAGCGGTAGTGTGTATTCGTCATTCAAAAGAGGCAACAGCCAATCAGAGTGATTTCAACATGTTGAATCGGCCGCGGGAGGTGTGAAAATGTGCCGTAAAGCAACGACGGTGCGGGACACACCAACCTGAGTAGGGCGCCGCGAATGCCCAACTGCCTCTGATGGTCTCTGGCTCCCAAAATCGGGTAGGTGTGTCAGGGCTTTTAGGGCCCAAACGAATTGAAAACAATAAATGACATGCCTCATTTGATACACCTAATGTAATGCTCTCATGGTGCACTTCAGGCATCAGACTCTACACAGAACTGCCCGTAAGGTCGCTGGTCAACACATTTGTATAAAACAGATTCACTCTAACAACCTTTGTTTTAACAGTTTGATCTAAATATTTCAGTTCCTGTTAGAAAACTATAAAGTTTAAGTTGTTGATATGATTGATAAGTTTGACTAGGCTTAAAAAGTCTTCCATCTAGTGAGTCGATTGCCGGTCATTTTTACATGATCTAATCTGTTGTCATATGAGCAATCCTTGACATTCTTACCAAGCACAAAGATCCTCTACAAACAAGGCAGTCCTTTTATTACCATTATTAACGTTTAATGTTGTTTTTGCTTGCCTGTAGCCACTAAAGAAAAAACCAGCATTCCCTCAAACAGCAGTAGACTTTCTGTCACTGAGCGACGGTTGTTGGTGCCAACATGGCGACGTCAGCAGGACCGTGACATCACTCCATGTCATGGAGTCTTTAATAATGTTCCACATGATTTGTATAATAGGCAAATGCACTGAGGGTAGGCAGAAAAACATAAAAGGCCAGTGGACCAAACCATGGATTTACTGAGACAACACAACCTCTCACACCACTGAGTTTGAATATTTCCCCCTCTACGCTAAAGTCCCTTTAGAGCAGGGGTGTCAAACTCAAGGCCCGGGGGCACTGAAGAGACTTGCAATTATTTGCCCTCGACTCCTGCATTCAGATGTAGTTAATTATGAAGTTATTACCCTATCCGATAATAATCCAATGCAGAGGCAGTAATGTAATACAATACATTATTTTATATATTTATATTGTCTTAAAGTTACAACCGGCCCTTTGAGCGCAACCATAATTCTAATGTGGCCCGCGATGAAATTGAGTTTGACACCCCTGCTTTAGAGACATACTGTATATGCGTCTGTGTGCTTCTTTCCACTAAATCAGCACCAACAGCAGCACTCAACTCGGCTCAGAAAGCTGCAGAGAGATGCTTTGAAACATTTACAATCCCTCAATCACATTGGGCTGAATGTGAAAAGGGCAACAAGGTCCAAACCAATCTGCTCAGACTTTGACATTAAGCATTAACGTGCTGCGAGTCGGGGACAGCCATTCCCCAATTCCCAGTGAACCAGAGAGAAGTGCTTAAAAATTGAACGTGGTGATATATTGCAAGGGTCTCACTGGTACAGAACAAGACACACAACCGACACAGAGATGGAAATGAGTTCACGGAGAGAGATAATGCTGCAACAAAGACACACACACAGCTCGCATCACTTTCACAGGGTCCACTGGTTATACAACAGTCATCGCTGCCATACAATTCAGAACAGAATGTGAATGGTGGGAATCGTCTGTCTGCGTGTCTGTCTGTCGATGTTTGTGTGTGTAAACATATTCCAAACTGCTGATAGTAAAAAGCTCACAGCCTAACACAGAACACATACATCACACTGGCTGTAAAGACAATTCCTCTTTATCTGTCTGTTGGAATTTACCTCACACTTTTCAGTCAGACACGAAACAAAAAACACATTTTTCGAGAGTGAAACACAGTTTCTTTCAGAAGCAAACAAAACAACATTTTGTAAGAACAAATAAACTACCGTAATTTTCGGACTATAAGGCGCACCTGAATATAAGCCGCAGCAGCTAAATTGAATGATGTGTACATATATAAGCCGCACTGGACTATAAGCCGCAGGTGTTTTAATGTTTAATTACCATATGTAAGGGTTCGTGCACAGAGGGGATTGTCGGGAAAGAGATGGCTGTTTGAGGAAGCTCCCATTTATTAACATTTCAACAAACAAGTTGCATATTTGCATAACGTATTCAAGTGTTACCATTTAGTGCAATAGTAGCTACAGAACATGTACTGTGTGTAAACTGTACTGTATCACATAGCGTTTCAGACACACAAACTTTTCAACTTTCAAACTTAAACGGTGCGCTCCCAGCGCACGTACCGGCAGTGGTTTTCAACCAGTGGTACGGGGACAAACTGTCTCGCTCTCGTAATGTCTGTCTGTCTTGCTCTCGTTCTGGCTCTCGTACCACTTTCGGTTCCACTTTTACTTTTGCGTGCTACCTGTCTCACTCTTTTCCGCCCTCCAGCTTTTCCTGCTGGAGCCCGCCGCTTAAAGGTGGGGGGCACGAACCGGCCATAGAGCCCATAGAGTTAAAGGTGGTGGACTGTAACCTGTAAAATCCATAGATTTAGGAGGTCCCCTAGTGGCCGTTAGCTGTAAAAATCCATAGATTAGCCGCACCATTATATAAACCGCAGGGTCGAAAAATGGGAAAAAAGGCGCGGTTTATAGTCCAAAAATTACGGTACAACACGATATTGTAGATAGGGATGTTTCAAAAGAGCATCAAGCTGCATTCACATGATACTCTATTTGCTCTTAGCACACCAGAAGGTTGGGCGCAGGGCGATGAAAACTACCAGTCAAAGGTCTGCGGTGAACATGATACCACTTGAAATCATTTGAAACTTGGGCGCAGTGCTAGGCGATAATTTTGATCGCTATCGCCCAGTCGGGAGGCACCGCAAACAAAAGGGCAATGTCAGCGAAGAGCCGCTTTACCACATATGTGAAGGCTTCTTAACTCCAGCCTATCTGCAGGAACAGTGTCAAAGCTTCTCGGTGGGCATTTCCCTTTACAGAGTTTCACGAACAACCGAGACAAATATTGTGTCTTCCCTCCCTCTGAAACCACAATCAACCTTGTACAGTAGCTGCATCAGCAAAGGATGTAACAACTTTGATCACTTACTGTATACAGTAAGTGATCAAAGTTGTTACATCATTTGCATATATGCAACAGCGTTCCAAACTGCAGATTGATTTAAATGGTAATGAACTGAAACAAACAGATCCAAATGTTTGGCAATTCTAAGCAATAATCTAAAGTTGCCTTTTTCATGTTGAGGATTAAAACAGGAAAAAGGCATGTGTCTTTAGGACTTTAATGAAGTACCAACATTTAAGGAAGTGTTTTTGATTCAGCTACACAGTTTTACATAACCACCAGCAAAGTTGTGGCTAGGCTGAAGGTGAAAAACAATGTGTCAGTCACACAGTTTCCATTACAAGCCTTTTTAAAAACACCGGAAGAATGCCCTCTCCTTTAACATGGTTCACCCAGGGACAAACACTCTGCAGAACACAGTCTTTCTCCTCAGAGACTGATAGCTTGTAAGCAGAAGGTCACTAGTTCAAATCCGAACATAGGGACGAAGCTACTCCTTACAGACTTGAGAACAAGCAGGGATAACTCTTTGTAAAATTTATTTAGGAAGTTTAAACCTTTAAAAACACACAAACCCTACAATGTTACACGTACATGGTTGTAATAAAAACTACTATGGCACAGAGTAGGTGGGTCAAGCGTCATGAAGCCTCACATCAATCCACACCAAATAGGAAGTAGTCAGGATACAGTAACCAGAACGTGCTGATGGTTTATTGAACACATAAAGATCATTGAGGTTTGTATAAAAAGGTGTTATACCCTTGAAAACAAGTTACAATAATACAGAAAGCATGCACACACAACAACGTAGTGAGGTATCTACGTGTAGCACGACAGATAGAAGCTGATATATCAAAGTCAGTTATTTTATGAACAGGCAACCAGCGCAGGACGTTCACATTTCTTTTTTCCCCCGGTCAAGAAACAGACGGCAGCATTTAAATGATCTGAAATCAAAATGCTTCAAAACGTAACCCAGTGCAAAAGATGTAATGTCTTCTGAGATGAGTATCCATTCTAAAACTGACAATGTTGGTCGGTCCACCACTTGAGGCCCTTTAAGACTTTCATTATACATATAACTCGTCTCTTTGAATAGGAACAAACATTCTGTATCGCTGTTATGCCGACGATGGACAATTTGACCTTTTAGATGGACACGACAGAGGTTGCTCTCGGAAATAACTTGTTACTGTCTACACAAAACTAGATATTGAATTGGAGTGGCCCTTTCTCTAAATAAAAGAAACAAAAGCAAGGTAATTATGTGTGTTCTGCTCTGTCACCAGTCAAATGTGCATAACAAAGTGAAACATTTCAATGTCTTTTCCAACACTTTTACAAATAGGTCAGTTGTGTTGTGAACGGCAGCTTTTAGAAGTTTTAAATCATCTCAGCCAAATACAAGCCATTTTGATTCATAATGTCCTCTTATCTATTACTGTGTCACCTCTTGACTTGATTACTGTAATATGTAATCCCCTCTCATGACGGTTATATAATCTGTTGTTGACTTTTTGAGTCTTTGATTGTATTGCAATACATTATGTTTTATTGACTTTAGGGCCTATTGTACATCTTTAATTATTCATACTTGTATTGAGGGACATGCTAACCTAAAGGTACCTTGGGTCCAGTCCTGTGTTTTTTTAAATGTGCAAAAAAAGACTGGGGTGTCAAACTCAAATACACAGTGGGCCAACATTTAAACTTATTGAAATGAATTTATTGCACATATTAAACCTGGAACTAACAAAGCTTAAATGATTGCCTGTAAAAACAACATTAAACATTAAATAATCAGTTGCATTCATTTCTTATGGCTCTATCTGCAGCTTTTCCAGAGTCATTTCTTATGATTACATTTTCTACAGGCCAACAATAGCTTCAACAAAACTATTTCCCTCAAAGAAAAAACAAACATGCCCTGTTGACTCAAGAAACAAAGTGCAGAAGGAAACATCCATGTAAACTCAGTGTGCTGCTCTGTGATGCTAGTTCAGATACTTGGCATCTCATCTCGGGTGCAAGTTCATCAATGTTTGGGCTCAGGCTCTGAGCTGAGGAGACCCTCAGGATGGAGTGAAGGTGTGCCTGCAATATACCGGCGGGCCAGATCTAATAGTAATTAGAAATTATCCTGCAGGCCGAAATTAAATCCACCAAGGACCTGATTTGGCCCCCAGGCCTTGAGTTTGACACATGTGCTGTAACATCTTAACAACCATTGTATATTAATGCAAGAAGAGGATTTCATAAATTAAATGGTGATCCCTTGACATATCTCTAGCACCACCATGAGGTAGACCATTTTGTTCAAAGTGAATTGTCCCTACAACAGAAGTGTGATGTAAATTTAAGTATGAAAGACAGAAACATGTTTTTAAGTTACAAAAGCCTCTAAACTGGGACCGACATGCCGAGTCCGAACTCAACCGCTTCTCACAAACCGAGGAGAACAGGTATTGATTGTTTAGACTCACCGTTGTAAAATGTGACTCAGCCAGTACTCACATTGTTGTTTTCTACCAGCACAATGGAGACTATTATGTCACAACTGCTGATCATCATGTCTTATGTCACACTCCTCACAAGTCGCTGTAATGGCAGAAAGTCAGCAGGAAAAGCAGACGCTGACGTCATGACCACCTCCTGTTTTAAAGTGACCCCGCAGTGATCAATAAAAGGAGGTGAATTCTAAGTATTTATCGATTAATTAAGAATGTGTGAGGATAATGTCAGCAACAGATGGCGCATTTGAAGGACCTTTATTGAACTCAGATTCGGCAAATTAGTTGTTTGAAGAGTTTAATTAAAGCTAAACAAAGCTATTTAAAGGAAACAAGAACCGTTTAACCAAAAGAATAGAAACATCGTACTTTGTACCGTTATCCTCAATACTTGTGGGATCCATTGTGAGTCCATTTAGCACGACTCTTACAATGAAACGCTGCACGTTGTCTTGATCCACTGAAATATCTGCTCAACCTTTTTGATGGATTGCATTGAAATGTGGTAGAGATATCCACAATGCCTTGAGGAAGAACTCCTCTAGTGACTGAGGTGACCTGCTGACTTTTCCTCTCGGTTGACATTTACGGTTTAAAGTGAAATGTCTCAAAGTAAATAGTCTCACAGAGCTGCTACCGTGGCTGTAGACTTTACTACTTTTGTAGTTTCTTTTTCAATACACCTTCCCAAACTCAGAAAACTGTCTTCCAATTCTTCTACTTTAGATTTATACTACGCAATTCACTGACCTCGATAGGGACAGTTTTGACAACCCTTGAGTCCTTTAGAGCAGTGGTTCTCAACTGGATGTGTGAGTGAAGAAAAAAAAAAAGTCAAACTTTTATTTTGAAGGCCCGATTTTCTAACGCTGTGCATGCAGTAGGCGTTGGACTGGAAGTACCGGAGACCATAAATGGCTTTGAAAACTTCTGTCACGTAGTGATCATCTTCTCATTAAACATCTTTGCTGATGTTTTTTCGAGTCTTCTGGCCAATCAGAATCAAGATTGTTGCCGGAAGTCCCCACGGAGAATAACTTTGCATTAGAACTATTCTTTATATATCCATGGGTACAACTTCAGATAAAAATGAACAAATAATGAAATATGACCCCCGGTTTGATGATTGACAGGTCACAGAACAATGGGGGCTATCTACCCTTACCCACAATTTAAAGTAATTCACACAGACTATCTCCTCTTTGCTCTTATCTCTGTGTGGAGCAGCAAGTTCAGCTATCAGAACAAAANTCCTAGATGGTTTGGTGAAACAAACCATCTGAGTCAGGTTAGTAATGCTCTAAAGTCAAGCTTCAGTTTAAGATTCACCCTGTAATAGAAACATGTGATGGAGCATTACTAACCTGACTCAGATGGTTTGTTTCACCAAACCATCTAGGAAAGCTCCATTGGAAGCCATTTGGAAAAGTATTTAAAAAATACTTGGCAGGTGATTGGATCAATCTGTCTATCACCTTCTATCATGGGCCACTTCTGATTGGTTGACAATGGCTGGTACATGTGGAGCACTGCACTTCTGATTGGTGTGGATGACTGACACACAAATAGAAATAATTGATAATCGCCTCATTTCAAATCGCGATTTAAAATCGATTAATCGTTCAGCCCTACCATATGCACATTAGCTACAGTGTAACAAATCTTATGACCCGAGCAAAAGGCATATTCAAAAACATTTGTTGGCTGTAAGGCATCTAGTTTTATATCCCAACAGTTGTTTTCATTATAAATAAACAAACAATATGTCCATCCAGTCCCTTTTACATATAATCAGTTCTGCAATAAAGCCAGAAAGTTTACATTCCCATCTCATAATGGAGTCATCATTGCCAAAAAACCAGCTGTTGGGCTCGACACAATCTTTTTTCCTTTGTCTTTTTGCTTCGTTTTTCAGATTAAATGCAGTGTCATAAATCAGCTAGAACTGGAAATTACACTTGGGGTCTGTCGGGTGGTTTCATGCTTCTCTAAGGAAGAGACTGCTCCAGTGTTGGAACTGATATATGTCGCTGGTCAGTGTAGGATTGAACCTGTTGATTGCAAAAGCAACACCACAACACATGATGGATGAGTTGTTCATTATCATGTTCAGTATCCATTATGAGAGGACTCGTTTTTTAACAAGTCAGTATTCTGTTGTTTTCTCTGTCGTGTGCAGAATCCTTGGGCTCAGTCAATGAAATCAGATGCATTTTAATTGTGGTTTAAAAAAAAGAAGGGGGATTCTTTAAAGGCATCAATACTCAATAACAAGTGAAATAGCTTCATAAAGTTATAGTATGGTCATATAAAGTAGAAATTAGTCCTGTTTATTGCACTTATATTACAATGAGAGCCATTATGCCATGCCATCAGCTGATGCTAATGATGTGTAAACTCAAGCCATCTCTTTTTGTTGTTAATTCTGTTGTCTTTCTACAGTACATGTTCCTCTTCTCTGTTGGTTCCCTCTCTGCTATTGTGTGTGACGGCTCATACATTTTTAATGTCTGTGTTTTATGCTTTTGTTCTTGAGATGGAAGGTTTAGCAGACACCAGGGAAAACCTTTCCTCCATAACCTGATTGAAGCAAACCTGTGATCCACTTTTCTTATTAGTTGCTATAACTTTATGATATTAGTTCTACTCTAAATGAAACTGCATAATGCACGCCTAGTTGAACATAATGCAGTTTAATCTGCAATGAACCCAGTTATACTGTATCAACAAGGGTAGGCTTAACATTAGTAAGACTTTTAAGACAAAGGCAATACAGTTCAGCACCATCACAAGTAGGGCTGCACGATATTGGAAAAAACTGACATTGCGATATTTTGTTCCCCTGCTATATATATATATATATATATATATATATATATATATATTGCGATATGAAAAAATACAGGAATTGAAGAAAATACCTTTTTTTTTTTTGTCTGCAAACCATCCTTTCTTGAACTTTAATGCTATACAATTGGTATTTTTCGAACTATATCTAACCGGATGAAGGATTTTAGTCACGGACGTCTGGATCTTAAGTTATCAGAGCAACAAGCTGAGCTAGCTCGGTTAGCAGCACCGAAATGCCCTTGGAGAAACACATGAAACTACTTTATTCAGTGTTTTTACCTTTAATCACCGGGTCCGTTGGCTTTGGAGATTTGATTGTGATTGGTGGTTTGCTGTGCATGCAGAGCCTGCATGTCACTCACTCAAGTACCCCTGACATGAGAGCCGCGCAAGTTTTCCTTTTGTAGCAAGCAGCAAAATAATTATAACATGACGTGTTTGAGTTAATTTGCCTACTTAATATCGCACGTCCTAAAAAAAAATAAAAAAACGTCCTGGGATGTGACTATCGCGCATATCGCGATTATCGTCACGACACGATATATCATGCAATGAACAATATAAACTCTGATAGGAGGATTCATTGCTTGGCTCCTGCATATTTTTAAGTTAAGTTAATTGTACCTAATAAAGTGGCAGCAGTGTGTACATACATTCTGCCTGTACAATTAGAAAACAACTACTCTGAACAACCCTTAAGTGTCGCTTTGCACACTTCTTTATCTTTTTAATGCAGAAAGAAATATATAATAACCTTTTGTTTACAATAATCACACAGAGGACAGATACACATTTTTTTAAACAAACAATAGAAATGTCTTCATTGATGACTATTAAGAGACTAAAGAAAATAAAAGGGTCTTTAGACGGGTGCAGTGGGGAAATCTGATCTATTATTCGAGAGTTTTTCCACATTTATCTTGACATTGGGAATGCTAAAAGTAAAAAAAAAAGGCAACAAATATGACCGTCAACATGACTGGACCATGACTAACTTGGG
This sequence comes from Notothenia coriiceps, assembly GCF_000735185.1. Lineage (NCBI taxonomy): Eukaryota > Metazoa > Chordata > Actinopteri > Perciformes > Nototheniidae > Notothenia > Notothenia coriiceps. The sequence continues at coordinate 157,172 of NW_011369215.1, read as the reverse complement.
AAATGCAGCAAATGTGAACGTTTTTAAATCCCCCAGAGTTGAGATATTTGTTGTTTTAGGCTTTAGAGAAGTTATGCACTTATTGTAAGTCGCTTTGGATAAAAGCGTCAGCTAAATGCAATGTAATGTAATGTAATTTGCTTGTTTTCCATTTAAAAGAAAAAAAAAGCATTCTGACGTTTAAAAGCCCCATTTTGGCAAGTGGTGCAGCCTGAGAAGTATGCTTCATGTTTTCCCTGAACATTAAAATATGGATTCAATTTATATGCCCTGGAAGTCTGGATGTATTGTCTGAACATAACTCAATATGATTTCTCGTGTTTACATGTACCGGGTTACTTATTACAAGGGATTTGGGGCTTTTTGAGCATAGCCCAGAGCCTTTGGAGATAATAATGGGTAAATGAACAAGCCAAGTATAACCAGGGAACTTTTAGATCCACACACACTAGATCAGAGAACAAACTGTCTGGCCTCACCTCCAGCTCAGGACTGGTTCCTCAGAAAACATAATTTCTAGTGTTTTTGGGTCAGAAATACAATCTTCCTTTGTTCAATTGGTTTTCTTGAACTCGTACAAGACACTTTTCAGTTTAGTAATATAGTGAGCAGAGTTGGGAAGTAGTGGAGTACAAATACTTTGTTACTGTACTAAGTACATTTCTCTGGTATCAGTACTTTACTCCACTACTTATTTTTCTGACAACTTTTTATTTCTACTTCTTACATGTTGAACCCAAATACCTGTACTTTCTACTTCTTACATGTTGAACACAAATACCTGTGCTTTCTACTTCTTACATTTTGAACACAAATACCTGTACTTTCTACTTCTTACATTTTGAACCCAAATACCTGTACTTTCTACTTCTTACATTTTGAACCCAAATACCTGTACTTTCTACTTCTCACATTTTCCAAACAGGCTGGTTCCTTTAGTTTGAATGTGTGTTTGGTGGCGTGATCATTATTATTTAGAGTCATTGCGTGCCTATTGATTTGAACACGATCCGTGTATCCATCATTTCCTGGTCTTCTCTAAAGAAGAGGGACCAATGAAAACGTTGTCATGTTGCCGTTGTTCAGCATGGAAACATTCATTAGCTAACAATGACATTATTGTTCTATTAATATAAAGGGAGGTCAGGTACTCTTTAAAACAGCTGCTAGTTATGGGTTCTTTTTACTGAAGTACATTTCAAAGCCCTCTTTACTTTGACTTGAGTAAAGAAGTTTAGTCAGTACTTCTACTTTTACCAGAGTATTTTTAAACACGAGTATCTGTACTTCTACTTGAGTAAAGGATGTGTGTCATGAAACCTCCGGTGGTTGATGACTTACATAAAACAAGTGTTTGAAAAACGTCCTTTTCATCCCCATTATTTTCCTTGGTGGCCCCTCCCTTCAGTCATAACCAACACTCAGTTGAAGTCCATCAGCTTTACCCTTCAGCTATGAGCGTGACTTCTACATGGAGGCGGGACATCTACAGCAGTAGGGCTCCATCTGATTGGCCAGATATATAAGATAAGATAAGACTTTATTTATCCCGTGCCAGTTACAAATATACAATAATCACAGCAGCATAATACTAAAACTGTACACCAACAGTTCAATAAAAAGAGCAATTAGATAGTAACATAGACGGTCAAATAATTAACGTAAAAAAACGGTACAGTGACGAGGTATACAGTATATGATATATAAATATACTTAGATTTATCGCACTTCGAGGAACCCTTCCTATACGTATCGTAAATGTTGATATTGCGATAATGAAAGAGTTATTTCTGAATAACAATCTTTTAAAATATGATCTTTTACCACTAAAAAAATGAACACACTTTTTGAAATAACTCCCTTTTTTTCTATCTTCTCCTATTCTGCTCAGTTTTGTTGAGTTTCTCTGTTGTGTTGGTTGTCTGGGTGACTGTGAGTCCTCCTGTTCTCTGGCGTCAGCTGACCGAGCTGCTGTTAACAGTTTAACCCTCGGGGTATCATGACTGACCACACCACTGATCACACCACTCATCACACCACTGGTTGTAGTGTTCCCAGTTTTCTACAAATGAGCACAGATCAATAACGTTGAAGCTCGTCTCACCCCTGTCCTTTCAACGTTGGGAGGCTTCATAAAAGACATGACTGATTTATGCTAAATGTGTAAGAGCAACCAAAGAAAGGAAACATCGATCAGAGTGCTGTCATGTGCCAAAACTTCCTCACCAATGAAGGAAAGCTCATTGAATTAGGTCTATAAAAACGACCTAATTCACTTGATTAACTTTTTTCGCGAAAGTCATCATTGTGACGTTTTGAATTTGTTATATTTATTGATTTTTATTTTATTAAAGTCTGCTTTATGTTCATTAGACATTTAAACCAGATGCATTTTAATGAAATCAAACCATTTATTTAGCAAACAAAACAAAACGGCTCCCATTAAAGTTTAGCAGCGTAAAAGCATCTTCTACCATTTGACCATATTCATTATATCACCATTGCTTCACTAGTTCTACATTGTTTAGGCATCCCTCACGCCGCGGATGGTAGAGCTTATGGGAAATGGAGTCTGTTATTCCTTGGTTTTACTTCAGCTGTCTATTTGGACTGGCTTTGCGTACATATGTAGCTCGGTGAGAGTTGGTTTTGGTTCAAAATCTAACTCTAATATGCCTGAAATATCTGATTTATCATCTCTGTGAACTTGTATTTACTATTTTACTTCTTTCTCTTCTAGACAATTATACAATTCTGCTATTTATAATAGGAATACGATCTAGCCTTAAAGCCAGTTGGACATTGTGAAGCTGACCGTTGAGCGGCCCGACCAAGCAAGGAGGCAGAGGCAGAACGTCCAAAAATATAACCCGGTGTGGGCATTTATTAAACTTGAGCACAGGACACAGCCTCAAACCTGCTGTTCCCGTGAGCACAGTCACCAGCCACAAGGATCTCACACCACACTACCAGCCCCTAACAGACAGGGACACAGAGCCTAAATACACACACACACTAATCAGCAATTAGACACTGGTGGGGGGGGGAGACAACACAGGGCACCAGGTGCACACAATCACCAGCAACAGACATGGGGAAAGGGGAACCCTTTTCAACATAAAACCAGCAAACAGAGACAGACAACCTAAAACACATACAGATGCACACACTACATACATTTCGCCACCAACAAAGCTACACAATTCGTAACGGAGGCCGAGATCTATGGCCCCAAAGATCACCTCCGTTACAGACATAATGGCCAAACTGTGGAATATTCATTTCCGGGTTTGTCATGTTATGATATTGGGCCTCCTTTGACTTCAATTGGAAATTATCAGAATATCAGCGACTAATTGTTTTTGAAGTAATCAACTTGCCAATACTGAATAGCCCTTTTTATTTAAAAGCTCCTTAAAGTTGCAAAATGCACTTAAAGTCTAATCCAGAGGTGGTTTATAGATAACTGGGAGGCAGGGTTAATGACAAATGTACTTTTTAAGGGTCCATGGATACGGAAAGTAATCTCATAATTCTGCTAATTTTAAGGTCCATGCGCCACCAAGCAACTTTCGTAGAAAATCACCCGGCCCCGCCTCCAACACTATCTAGTTCTCTCTCTATATGCGTGATAACTAAGACCATGTTTGCTTCAGTGTGGTTGTTTGGTGAACAGTGTGATTGGTTCTCATCGTACTGACGTACAGTGAGGTTATTGTGAGCAGATCAGAGCTCCTGGTTAATCACTGTCATCCCTGTAATAAAGCTCGGTGTTATATCTGCTTCCTCTCAGCTGAGTGAATTAGAGTCTTGTGATCCTCTTTCTAAAAATACCTCCTCTAGCTTTGAGGCAAACAGACCCCAGACTACAACTCAATAGAAACATGTGAAAAGAAATCATGGAAATCAAATGTTTTGAAATTCATTTCTTGATCATGGTCCTGCTCCCCAGATGATGAACCCTTTTAACATTTACTACTGGTATGGCTCTAAGAATATCATGGGGCAGTGTTTGTTTTTCAAGCGTTTATTTTGGGGGTGAAGTATTCCTTTTAATAAACTTAGTACATTTTCTACTGCTTTCCCATACTCTGACACACACACACACACACACACACACACACACACACACACACACACACACACACACCGACAACACACACATCACACACACACACACACACACACACACACCAACACACACTCACAGTCTGCCCTCCCTAATCAAACTGTGTATGTGTTTCTTTCTATCTCCATATGGCTAGTTAACCCCCTATCAACCTCACATGTTTCCTATTAGTATCATTATATGCACACACTCACACAGAATGCCTACATTACGCAGGATGTATTCTAACTTCAGCTAAGCCTTTCTGAGTGTCTCTGTCCGTTAACATCTCCTCCGTCTGTTCCCCACAGGTTTATTGCGGGCATCAATATGACTGATGGGGATTATGACTACCTTATAAAGCTCCTTGCCCTGGGGGACTCCGGCGTGGGGAAGACCACCTTCCTGTACCGATACACAGACAACAAGTTCAACCCAAAGTTCATCACCACAGTCGGCATCGACTTCAGGGAAAAGAGAGTGGTGAGTTCTATCATCTTATATTACTGGGATAGTCTTTACTGAACGCAGGGAAATGTGTATATCTTTCCGGTAGGTTTGAGAAGTTTCTAGTTTGAATCAACTTAAAACAGGAGTATGCAAGATATTCATGCTGGGTTACCATAGTTACTTTTCCCAGGCATATTTTTGGGCTGTACTTGAAAGAACAAACACAGGGTCAGGTCAGGTCTGCTGTTTTTCTCCTGAGCATCTGCTGAGCTGAGTCACGATCATTATATTAACTTGTACAGCGACAGACAGTCAGATCCACCTCCAGCCCAGGAAACATTAACGGGGGAAGATGGAGTGAGTTTCTAACGTCATGATTGCTGTCAAACACATGGAAAAATAAAGTAAATCATCATCAGGGTTGGGAGGGTTACTTAAGAGATGTATTCCCTTACAATCACTAGTTACCTGTAAAACAACTTAATCTGTAACTTAATCTAAGTATCAACATATAATAGTAACCTGATTACTTTCCGTTGCTTTTGGATTACCTCAAAATCAAATGCAATGCACATAAAGACAAGAGAAAATATGTTTTTTATTTAAGTGTATTATGTAAGACGGAACAATGTGACCTTAAAGAAGCAGAAACCAAGATATTTAGTATCAAACATACTCTAATACATCCAATAAAAGCAACACAGTATTTTGGTTTAATAATTAGGTGTACACATCATAACATTTAAAAAATATATATTTTAAATAAAGAAGAATGAGAGTAGCTAAATTAAAACCAAAAAGAAAAATTCCGGCACCTACATTTAATATATAGATTCTTATTTTTATATGTATTTTGACATCCTGTCTAGCCCTTTTCATAATCTTAATTAAAGTTATATACATGACCATACTGTTAACAAGGAGCATCAGACACACAGAACATACTGACCCTTTCCTTATAATAAAATTGAATTATTTTAATAGCTTATGCACATTGACAGTGAAATATAAAAGTGTCTTACTGGCATGAGTCCATTTTTGTGATTCCAACTGATTGTGATTTTGTGAGGAATAGCAGTACACAACACTGACATTACAAAGAATAATAAAAGAATATGAACAGTATTTTTGACAGATCTAGGCCCCATGTTTCGAGGCTTTATCCCAAGCGAAGATAGCCCTTTCCTGGCTGTAGCACCCTATTTTATGATCATATTTAAACAGATCTAGATGTACAGTAGTATCTTCTATTGTCAATCTGTAGCAAAAAAGCCGTGTTGATTCCTTGCTTCAAAAAGCTGTAATGGATGTCATTTCCCCAGCGTAACAACTAGTCAATGTTAGATCAATCAGCTCTAATTGAGATGAATCCAGTCTTTCCACAGCTGCTGTTATCTGTGAAGAAACAAACAGCCAGCAGAGGCTTTAACACTCAAAAGATCGACTGTGAATACCACTTTAAACTAGGGCTGTGCAATTAATCGTATTTTAATCGCAATTACGATTTTGGCCTGCCACAATTACGAAAACAACATAATCGAAAAAAACGATTATTTTGCTTTGCTAGGTTGTGACAGTGCAATACAACACATTTATTTTAGTCTAATTTATTTATCATATTTATATATGTTTAGTAGGTTGTTGAAGTGCCCTCCAAAAATATTTGTTGATCTTGTTTATTGGTATTCATTATTTTTGATATTATTTATTTAAATATAAATGTATCATTTATTTTATTTATTGGTTTTCAGTTGAATTATACGTTCAGGGTAATCAACAGTTAAAAAGATACTGTTCAAATTATTATTTTAATTTGTTTTAAAGTTCAATAAATGGATGTTTTCAAAGTCAATGAATAATTGTATTTAATAATCGTGATAACAATTATTGACCAAAAATAATCGTGATTATGATTTTTGCCATAATCGCACAGCCCTGCTTTAAACTGTCCCCGAGTGAAAACATTGACTTCTGTAGCTGGGATGTCATCAGGGTGAACACATTGAGATGTCTAAGTGTGAGTTATTTGAATCAGAGAGTGGGCGAGGCTCGCTTTGGAAAGATGTTTTTTGACTTTTCTGCCTTCGTTCTTCTGAAATACAGACAACGCTGTTTAAACCCCAGCGCTCCGGATGACTCACAGGATTGATAAGAGTTCCTCACTTGGTCTGTGTGCGTGTTAAGATCACACCTCGTGTCCAGGAGTCAAGAGTCAAACAGAAGCAGACATGTTGGATCACAGCTGTAGTGCCGTGATGTCAGAGGCTCCTCCTCAGGGTCTCTATGGAAGCTGAAGCTGAATGCTAAATGTGGAACAGTTTTTTTTTTGTTTAAATGGAGAGGAATTAAGAAGGTTTGACATTCAGGCTCTGCATTTAACTATACTTTTTACATGGCTCAGTTGAATTCTTTTTTCTTTGTGTTATGTATTTATTTCAACAAGGACCATGCATTATGGATGCATACCGGTATCCGGTATTACCAAAATACCGGTTACTGGTGGCTACGGTATACCGCACTGAAATTACATCCGGTTTTGATACTTAAAAAAAAAAGAAAGAAGACCATTATTCTATTATTTATTTGTTCTCTAGTCGAATCTCAGGTTTAACATTAATTATAACGGTGCTATAACGGTCTGTTTGCATTGACAAGATGTGCTATTCATGCCACACACCTGATGGCGGGTGTTATAAAAGATATTCCATAATCGGTTTTCTTCATATTTTTTATGTATTTTTCATTGTTTGTTCAGTACTACAATTGAATTTAATATTCATTTGACATGTTAACTATATCGTAAAGCGCTTCATTTGAGTAATTGTGGGATTATACATTTTCAAAGTATCACGATATGTATCGGTTGAGTATCGGTATCGTTCAGTGGTATCGGTATCGTAAAAAAGTCAACGATATGCATCCCTACCATGCATACTGTGAGGGAATATTTCTGTCTTTACTTCTAGATATTTAACCTGTCTGCCTGTTGACGTTTATCACCAACCCTGATGTCTGTTATCTCCTTTAAGGAATGTGCTGCTGCACTTAGTCTCAGTTTAATGACCGGTCAACTCTCGGTCAGCCTAAGAGTATCTCCAGTGTTCCCAGGTGTTTACGCACCATCTCCCAATATGTTGATTAACTCTCTGTAAACTAGTTAAAAGGTCTATCAGAGAGAGGCTGGTCAGAATTGATGTGGCAACCCACCCGTGCCGTCAGAACCTCTGGCTGCTCTGTGACTTGTGATAATAATTTTTGTTTGTGGTCAATTTGGACATTATAGAGATTGTTATATTTCGCTGCTAAGGAGAACTTACCATTGCTAAGGAGGATCAAGGGACTATGTGTAGTCATATCAATCCGCAGAGAAAAGTCTGGTTTATTGAATGTCAGCTGTGAAAAACATATCTTGTTTTCTCCATCAGTAAGCGCGTGGAATACTTTTTGAATATTCGTTGTTATATTTTTTGAGGGCACAACACTTTGGATTCCTGATGGCTAAACTGTACCGTGTTAAGAAAGAAAAATGGCCGCAAGAGAAGGAAAGAAGTTAGAACGATAGAGAAATCTACAGCAGAAAACACACAGGACGTAAACAGTAAAGGGAACACCAGAAGACAGACAGGAAATACCTCTAACAAGAACACTGTATGGGCTCTGGCTGTGTTTAAAAAAAAGGTGAACAGACTTGGACAGTTACAGTAAGCCTCGATCAGTGCTGCCGCCATTTTAATTTGCGTTTCTGTTGCCGCAGTTCCAGCGGATGCAATGCGATCAATTCATACAGAAAGTCATTTAAAATCCATGCTGTGAGTCAAATCGTTGGTTTCAAATTTCAAAAGCTTTTATTGTCATTGTACAGAATACAACGAGATTTATAGTCACTGCTCCAGCGAGTGCTTTAAAAACAGACATATTAAAACACAGATTAAAAGGTCTGACAGTTTCGACCAGCAAGTAGTGCACACAGCTTCGGATGGTCATGTAGATCAGGGGTTCCCAAATTGGGGGGGGTGGTCGCGAGATGATTACAAAATAAAAATGGAAACAGTCGACAACCTACTTCAATCCGATTGGGGAGTTTTTTCCTTAGACCTGAATGTGCAGATGTGGCATTAGTGCCCAAACTTTTTTTGTTTTTGTTTGCACTTTTATTGTCATTACATGTACTATGTAACAAAATGGTTTCTCTGCATTTGACCCATCCTAGTATTAGGAGCAGTATCCTTGGCATCGTAATCCAGCAATCCTTAGATTCAATAACAAACATGTCTCCCTTTTGAGGAATCGCTTTTGTCAGATGTACGTCTCAACAATTTCAAGTTGAAAGTCAGTTGTTACCTGGAAAACTGAACTAAAAGCACTTTAATTTTTTAAGTGTGATCCGTATCAACACAGCTTTCAAAGAGAGTGTCTCATCTGTGAGAATGAGAGGTGTGAATGACGCCCGAGGCTTCATGCTGAGACACCGAAACAACAACCAGCTGCAGCACACGAGAGTTCATCATTACAGTCAGAATACATCACCGTTAGTCAGACATGCTGAGAAACCAAATAACGAAGCAGTGAAGTTTGTTAAAGCCCCTAGAGCTATGAGACACACCATTTATTTAGTTTTCTTTGCCACCATCTTGAATGTAAGAGGGCTAGGACGGAGAGATTGCTCTGTTTTCTGTTTGGGATTACCAGGAGAGGTAATAGTGATATATGTTGTTGGTGTTGCCTGCAACCCAAAGGCATTGAAAGTAGTTGCTGCCATTTCAATGTTTAACACAGTTCCTATCACTTTATTTCTTCAACAATGCGCCAGTATATCTGGTCCTACTTCTTCAAACTAATGCCTGCAATAGATCCTACCTTCCTAAGTGTTCAAACACTTTCTCTATATACATTTTTGTGTTAATTGTATCTGATAAATGTAACTAAAGTAGTTTTTTTTATGACCCCTCAGGTGTACACAGCGGCCAATCCCAATGCGACGACAACAGGGAAAACCTTCAAGGTTCACCTTCAGCTATGGGACACAGCTGGGCAGGAGAGGTGGGTTGATTGTCTTTCCTTACATCATGCCAATTACAGTTTCAATGACTTGTTCACAGTGGTGTTTACCAATGTGGCTACAGATTTATATATATATATATATATATATATATATATATATATATACACACACACATGCACACAACTAGTGGAAAGGACGAAACTAAATGCTCCAAAAGAAAAAAAAAGAATTCCTCAAGCTTGGACAGCCTGAATAATTAACTGAGCACAAGTCAAGACTGCTGCTCATCTTCAGCCATTTCTTCATGTTCAACATCTAACAAACCCTTTGTGACTGCCTTCCAAAGCTCAAACACAAATATAGGCATAAGAACTGGACCTTTTAATTATTTTGTTGGTGTGGCTGTACACCAAAGCAAACATTATCTTACATAAGACTATACATGTGGAAGCTGAGTTGAAGTATTTCACTGTGAAGTACTCACAGTTCCAGTCTGCAACCAGTCTATGAGAAGTTGTGCTGTTCCTGCAGGCAGCTGTGCTCTCAGGGTGTCTCTCTCCTCCTGGTTTTGTTGGAGCTCCAAGGCAAGTTTGAGCTCCTCAGCTAACTGAAGGGGAGTGCCACTGACGGGGGAACCCTGCTCATACATCCTGTTAGAAAACTCCACCGCTGCTGCTTTGGAACCTGGAGAGTGTGTGAAGCAGAGAGTTGAGAACAGACTATTACTTAGCATAAAACTGAAATATTCTTGCAAAACAAAACTGATCTGCTAGGTGTATTACCAGCCATTGCGCACCCTGTATGGAGCTTTGAAAACTCTTTATTTTCCTGTTCAACCTACAATATTATGAATCCAACATGTTGTGCTCTCGACAAATCAAAGAAATCTGGAGATTGATATGACTGCACATGGACCCTTGATCAGTGTCCTCAGCAACATCAGTAACTATCCTGCTCAAAAACATATAGCCTAAAATTATATAATTATTATTATTCCTACTATTATGGACCTTTTGCCCCACAATATAAAATAATGAAATGTAAGATATAGAAGGTGATGAACAGGTACACAATTTTTTTATGAAGTTAAACGCATTCACTCTGCTAATAGCTCAGATAATCTACCAGTAATAAACCAATAACCTTCTAATTTAAAGGTGGGGTAGGTAAGTTTGAGAAACCGGCTCGAGTGCGCTAGAATTTGAAATTACACAACCGGAAAACATCTGCCACTTCCTTACAGAGCCCCTCCTCCAACACACACGAACGCGCACATGACCAATGAGGGCACGAGATAAGTTTGTGCACAGACGGAAGGCTGACAGGCAGGTAGGCCATCCAGTTATTTTAGCCGGGCCGGCTAAAATGATTGGTCATGCTTTTTACAGTACTACAGCTTTACTATAAACTGCTCAAATCATTACAAAAATATTCTATAAAATAAATACATTTCATCAAATGAGAACAGGAGGAAGAAGCACACAACAGGAGTATCACAACTCTAAGTCAGCATGGTGCGTATTACTATATATTTTTTGATGTGATTGTATACTTTTTAAAATCTCTAGTATGGAATAACATTGTAGTGGTAGTTTTAGCCCCACCCTAGTAATTGGAGCACAATGTTGGAGCCTAGAAGCCTCTCTGGTGACACTGCAGGCTTTGACTTAGTTTGAATGAGAATCCTCCTGAGCACAGATATGGGTTGCCGGGATAGGTCAATATGATTGTAAAGAATGGTGTTGGTTGTTGGACCTGAGCATGTGATATCCTGTGTCTTCCACTCATCAACTAAAGATAATACAGATGATACATGATTGACAAAATCCAAAAATGCAGCAGATTTTCCAGAAACTACCATGGGAGTCAATAGAGTGGTGCAGTGACGAGTCCTAAAACCCGGAAGGCGATCAGTGTACGACGCTCCGTCGGGACTCGTCATTCCGTCCTGTAGTAACGGTCCCATACCTCGGATGAGTTCCATTCGCTCAACAGAAGAGCGAGGGACGCGTATATTCTCACGCACGGTCCCTCACTCGCATAAAAACATGCCGTCTGGGCCCTTTAATTTGATGCGCTCTCAAGGAAGCTGTTTTTTTCGTTACCTAACTAGTAGGTATCCTAAACCTTTTATGACGTCAGCTTATCTATTCAAGACACCTTTCTTGTTTGGACAAACATATTTACGGCTGCAAAACAAGTCGGCCTATTCATAGGCTGTACAGATGGCATAAAATAGTAAAAAAAATAGTATTTAGTCGGTCTTCGGTTTTAGTCCGATTGCACTACGATATTCTGCTGATGTCGGCTCGCTCATGGTCGTCCCCCAGCGCGTGCTGAAGTTGCGGGGGTCGGCTTGAATTCGTGCAGCGTATACATTTTCTTCATGTTCTAAGTTTTATTTCAAATTGTTCAACTTCCGAACAAGCAATTTGTCAAACGTTATCCGTGGGACCATGAACGGAAAGTTCGCTACTTGTCCCGTTTGTTTGATATTCGACGCCTCACGAATTGCACAGCACAGCTGTCTGCACGTTGCGAGGAGCTGTTCGTAAGACGTCGAGGATAAGTCGGTGAACCGGAAGTTGTTGGTAGCATAAAAAGTCTGTCCCGATTTGAGATTCTGTTGAGTGGTCACTACTTTGTTGACGACTACATCAAAATTGACAGCATCTTGTTTTGTCGCGCACTAGGCAGAGAATTTAAACACGACAGTTGTTGTCTGGAATAAGGTCGATAAAGCGTTATTAGGGATACCCTTTAGGGTACTTGAGACTCCGCTGCTCCCTTGGCCTTTTCCGCCACAATTGTACNTATATATATACACACAGCATTGATAGTCAACCATGTCTATGCTGTCCTTTCTTGCAATACACATGGTAAATAATCTTCTTCTAAAAAGAATAGATATGTCCAGAGTTCACTGTGTCCAAGAGGGACATCTAATCATGTGCCCAATGGCTTAATGAAGGATATAATAACCCATTGGGTTACGATTCCTTTTTTTCTCAGTTTCGTAGCAGTAATGTTGGCCACTAGAGCAACTCCATAGACCCCCATGATAACCCAAATGACCTTACATCAGAAATAAACATGTTTACAGCCTTATACGAAAAAACTGTTTGGTCTGTGAGGGTAATTTCCCCAATATTTACTATAGGAGAGAAACACTAACTCTGGTTCTATCTACAACAATACAAGATTTTAACATCTATTAACGAGCAAATCTTATCATCCAATCACAGAGATGGTAGCTGTAATGCTTTAACTTTGATTGACTTAAAGAAGCCCTATCAATTTTTAGGTTTTTTTTTAATTTCCTGTAATGTGTTATATAGGTTTTTGTCGAGAGGGAGTTTCTTTCCCACACACACCCCCATGTATATATAAAAATATAAACCCGGAAATGAGCATAATATGTATTTTATTAATTAAAATGCACAAATGGTAGATATTGAGTGCTTCCGTTTGTATCAACAGCAGTTGGTAATTTATGCTTCTGGGTGTGACACCACCAGCGATAATAACTAATATGTAAATATGGCTTACTACTGAGCAAATATTTGACACGTAAACAATCAGGATCAAGCAGCCGACATCAGGGCGGTTCCAGTCTGACAAACTGGTCACAAAGGGTGAATAATGACTGGGTGCTCCGTCAAAAGATCCGTTTATGAAAATAAGAATTTGTTCTCTGAAGAAATAAAGTTAGGATTATGTAACTGACAGTGAGTCATCCTGCAATGATGAGTCATCAGGCCTTTATAAACAGATTAAACAAATCGAGGCCAGTGGCAATTAAAGACCACACACATGATTGACATATGGTGTGTGTGTGCATACAAGGAGGCACACACACAATGATAGTGTGATGAGACAGGCTCGAATTTCAGCAATGAGATTTATTACCTTTGTCAAAACTGGATCTGCTTTTACTGAGATGTTGCATTGAAGTGAAGGGCATATTCACCGAGCCCAAAATAACATACACACAACAAAACTCTATTCTGAAATGTTGTGGTCTCTTCACACAGTCACATTTGTCTGAGTTGGCCTATAGCATTGTTGGAGAAACTGCACCTTTTAGGCATTTCAGCTCTGACTTCAAATCTTAGCTGCCATGTCCTTTGTTTGATTCGCTATACGTCTCTTACAGATTCCGCAGCCTGACGACGGCGTTCTTCAGGGACGCCATGGGCTTCCTGCTGATGTTTGATCTCACCAGCCAGCAGAGTTTCCTCAATGTCAGAAACTGGATGAGTATGTGTCTCATATTGTCTTTACTTGTAACACAATCAATTTCAAAACTTTAACATTACTCTTTCGTGCCACTAGAGGTCATAACTCTTCAGGGGTCAGAAAAGTTTTAGTTATATTTGGTCATGGATGAAAGGAAGCCTGATGAAGGACATATGAAGAAAGCATAAAATAAACCAGCATTAAGCGGAACTATCTGTTTTCCCTTTTATACAAGTGTTGTTTAATGTTGTTTGTTTGTATTGTTTCCAGGCCAGCTACAGGCCAATGCGTACTGTGAGAATCCAGATATCGTGTTGATAGGAAACAAGGCGGACCTGGCGGACCAGCGGGAGGTTCAGGAGAAACAGGCCAAGGAGCTGGCTGATAAATACGGGTACGTTTGTTTGTTTGTCACATTCGGTATTTGGTGCAGGAGTTTTATTTGGAGCTATGATTACTACGAGTATTAAAGGTCACCTGTTATGCAAATTCCACTTTTTCATGTCTCTTCTACATCAACATGTGTCCCCTCTGTGTAAAGAGACTCTGAAAGTTTCAGGAACAAAGACTCTCTCTCTTTTTGTCCTGATCCATTTATATAAAAACCCGCCTGAAAATGAGCTGATCAGATTTTGGCCACTTTATGATGTCATAACGATGTGTTGGCTTGTGTAACTGTTAGCCAATCACCAACCAAGGAAACTCCCCCCCCCCCTTATCACCCGAATCTCCTCCTAGGGCACCATTGTGTTCTTTTGAACCAAATCTCTCTCAGAGGGGTGTGGGGAGGGGCTCCTTATTTTCATTTAAAGTAACAGACAGAGAATCAACTGCCCATGATGTTTCTTAGTGAACAGCCTACAGGATAGATGGAGCCCACTGCCCCTTCCATGTTCACTCGACTCTCCATCACCTCTTTATCGTCCGCCTGTGGTTAGAATCACATTCAGTCATTACCTGTCAGCCACCCTGTGATGTAGCTCCTGAGCTAAGTGCTTAATAATTGTATCCATATATTATTTTAAAGTCTCAGGTCGCCAGTGTCTGCCAGTGTTTTTCCCCAAACTTGGCCTAAATCATGAAGGAGTCTTTGCCTTGGCAGTTTTTGCCTTTTTAAATTGAATCATTTATGAAAAACGAACTCTTAGATTTGCTATAGAGATAATATTATTTTTTGTTGTATGTATATTTTATGCTTGTCTGCATCAAAAAATAAGTAGTTAACACACTAAAAAATATACACAGTCCTCATGTGATGCATCTCTTACTACAAAGGAATTGATCCTTCATTTATTTCTTATTTAAGAATGAAATAATAATAATAATGAAAAATTTTTTGTATTGTTACATCTAGCTAAGAGTGTAAACATTTCTGGTTTTGGCTCTAATACATTACAGCAACTCATTAAAGCAACTCCAACTCCCTGAACATATGTTGTATTTTATTATATTATTTTATAATTTATAATATTTGATTTGACTGTGATGCAGATTAACAGTGTCACACTTAAACAGGCGAGTCACATTTCTTTCTTTTTGGTCATTTCATCAAACAATTACTTTGTTGCAAACATACAGGCATGAAAAAATGGCTAATCCGGGGTTAATATTAGGATGTTTATGGGTTTGTACAAAGATAAAGGTGAACTGTGAGCAATATCTCAACAAATGACTTCCTGCTAGTTAAACATATTTTCCTGTGTAATTCCAACCAGCCAAGACCTTGGTCTTATGTTGCCTGGCAACAAAACAATCTTCAAGGAAGTCAGTGTTCTCTCTGGGGCGCAGTGGGAAAGTGTTCAGGAGCTAAATCAGTCAAATCAAATGGTCTAACTCAGGGGTGTCAAACTCAAGGCCCGGGGGCCAAATCCGGCCCGTGACTTCATTTTATGTGGCCCCACAAGAGCTTGCAAAGAACAATACGTTTATTATACGGTTACATGCCGATTTACAGAAGCACGTTGCCCATAAACTACATGTCCCACAATGCATCTCAAATTTGACTTTTTTTCCTCAGAATTTGACTTTTTTTCTTCTAAATATTCTTTTTTTCTTAGAATTTGTTTTTGTAAATGTTACTTTCCTTTCAAAATGTCACTGTAAAAAAAAAAAAAAATGCACTTATTTTTTTCAAAATATCCCTTATTTTTTTTCCAATTTCACTTATTTTTGGGGATTTTTACTTTTTTTCCAGAATTTGGCTTTTCTTTTTAAATCATTTTTTGACATTCTCACTGAAGAGACTTGCAATTATTTTCCCTACAGTACCTAGACTTCTGCTCCCTATCCGATAATAATCCAATGCAGAGGAAAATAATGCAATATAATACATTATTTTATTATGATATATTTATATATGTATTTTTATATAGTCTTAAAGTTTCAACCGGCCCTTTGAGTGCAGCCATAATGCTGATGTGGTCCGCGATGAAATTGAGTTTGACTCCCCTGGTCTAACTACTTTCTCAATGTTCATGACACATTTTCTGAGCAGATCCGAATATCAGGATACGCACATTTCTTCGCACTTCTACTTAGCAAAACTTATATAGCTTTTACATCACAATAACTTTCCCTTATCCCTATAACTTTTTCTGATATCTGTGGTATATAGTATATTGTAATAGGGAAAGGCCTAAGGGCAGAAGATAAGGAGTAAGATTTTAAATAACATTTTGGAAATAATGTGAAACTTTCAGTATACCCACATTTTTCCAAATTGGTATTAAACTTTTATTTCCAGAAAATGAATATCTTCCTCTATCCATTTCCCTCCCCCCCTGATGTCTGGGACTAATACTAAAGGTTTCCACTTCATTTTCACTTTATTCTCAGGGACAATTCATCAGCATGACATTTCAAGTCTCTACAAGATGATTTTAATAGAAATTACATATAATAAATCTGATGAAATTCATTAGAAAATTGTTCCTAAAGTACTTTTTGTCGCTCACAGGATCCCGTACTTTGAGACGAGTGCAGCCACAGGGGCGGAGGTGGACAAGGCGGTGATAAAGCTGTTGGACCTAGTCATGAAGAGGATGGAGCAGTGTGTCGACAAACCGCCCGCCGATCCAGCCAATGGGAACGGAGCCACGAAGCTCAGCGATGAGCAGCCCAACGAGAAGAAATGTGCATGCTAGATGAAGAAGGAAACGACCATTCAGCGCTCTTCTGTCGTCCGTCCTTTCTACTCACCACATCTGTCCTTCTTTTACCTTCTCCTTCCATCATCTTTGCATGTTTCTACCTCTTTTCCACTTTCGAAAACTAACCTTTAACCATATGCTGCTTCTTTTTTCTTTATCTTCCTTCTTTCTCCTCCCATACTGTTTGGCACTGTGGCAATGACACAACCCTGTCCCCCCCTAGTGGCTATTCAAGGAAACACACACAGTCTTAGTCTGAGGAAATGAAAACAGGAGGGGATCGTTTCATCACTGTCAGACACATAATGTGGCTCATTTACAGTAAAACATGCAATCTGGGACTTAAGCTGGTTTGAATAATTTAAATTGATCTCTAAAGGCAAAAAGGAGATGTTTACAACTTCAATTTGAACTTTTGATGCAACATCACTTTGTAACAGAGGTAAGCTGTTACCTGTTTAGGCTATCACTTGATGACAGCAGGCATGAAGAGCTTGACATCAGGCTGTGTGTCTGTGTAAATTAACGATCCCCTCCTGAAACCTTTCCTCCTGGACCAGGGAGAACAAATGTATTTCCCCCTCCTCCCCTGTTTCAAACACCGTTCATGCGATGCTGTACCTGTATGAGAGCCATGAATGGACATTGTTCAGTGTATCAAGCATATTTATCTGGTTCACGAATGCAAAACTTTGTTCCTAAAAATGTAGCCACACAGTTTTTAACCCAGTTGGCTACAGCGTCATGGTGGAGCTCTTTGACCCTGTGTTAGAGAGGCTGTTTCTGTTAGCCTTTACACAATAACTCAAATGACATGTTACTACAGCTGAATCTACAATGACCCTGCAGATACATACCAGGAGTATATTGAACTTTATTAGCAGTTTTCACAACTAAACTGTCATATTTTTCTCACATAAAATAAATACTTGTGTTGCCACTAAATAAAAAAGAGTTACCTTGGAACATGTGTTGCTATGAGCTAGCCGCTACATTTCCTCCTGTTTACACATCTGATTAGCAGCTTGTGTAGCTAGATAGCCACTAACTAGCTAACGTAGGGTATCAGTGCTCAGTAGTGATAGCAGTGGCTGCAAACGGTATGCTAATATTAACAAAAGCAGGCTAGGTGTGGAGTGAAGAGTATTTTGAGTGACTCATTTGGAAACATTTCGAGAAATGCATAGCCCACTTCTCGCTGTACCATTACAATTGTGCTATCAAGACTATCTTGCTAGCTAGGTTGTTGTGGCCGTTGAGTTGCTGCTTTTAGCTATTCTTGCTTTTCTTTGTCACTTTCTTACTTGACTGCCATATTATAAATTAGAAAAAGAATTGTAAATACGTTTACATTGCATTGATGACCTTTATTTCTTTGTCCCCATTATTATTTCCCAGCCTCACTTCAAACTGTACGGAACAACAGCGGCTAAAGCTAGCTTGTTGATGTTAGCATTTTGATCGCGCCTTTCTTTTCCAGATTACTCTTTATTTTGTCTTCAGATTAGTGTCAGACATGGCTGATTATTATTTGTATAGTATACCATCCGTACTGTACAATACATATGGGTACAGCAAAGCAATGGGAAGTGGACCAAAAAACATATATGTATATTATTAATAGGGGTATCCTATACAGTAGGCATATTGTTCCAAACTGATCTACTGCCTTGGCTTTTAAAGCTTTATTTCACTGTAGTGGAGCAGACTTTAATCTTTGTAGGAGTTTGAGATAACCTAACATCAGTTGCTCTGGGGATGCTAGGTCACCCTACTGCTATCACTAAAATGTAATAAACATTTTATGTCAATTAGTATGAATTCATCTTAAACACATGTAATGGATTTATGAGTGCAGAGCATGATTATCTATTTTAGATTATTATGGGAGTCAGGTGACTTCTGCTTTTCAGGGCAGCTGATTTCCCATATCTTTATAACGACAAAGTGAAATATTTCTTTAAGGCTCCATACACGACCAATATTGTTGGAATTTAAAGTGACCAATTATTTATATTAAAATAAATGTAAAACATAGATTATTATTTCAGTTGTCATATTTTTGTGATGTCCTTCACATCTCACACATATCCTTTCTTTTTTTTTTATTCTATTCATATTTGTTTTTCTTTTCATTCCTATATTGCTCTGAATCTCTGTTTTTCTATGACCCCACAAATTACTTAACAAAAATGCTTTTCTCTTAGGCTATAAGAAAATACACTTTTAAACTCTTGAGATGTACACTTGAAGTTACTGTGGACCAACTTTCTGTTGTGTATTGTGCATGGTTAACACTAAATAGTTAATTTTTTTCATTGCATACCTGACCATAGAGCAGTTGCTTTGAAGACAAATGTAAGAACTCACATTCATATAGAAACTCAACTAAAAACGCTGCATTCAAGCCCTTTAAATTTAAAAGTCCAACTCAATGGTTTTCCTCATCATGTTACACCTTGATCTGCCTTACAGTACTTCATGAAAAATCTTGACCCAAGTTGAGGTGCACCAGAAACATGGGAAATACTATTTTTGCTTTCCACCTGCTGCCGGCTAAATCCTTGTTCTTCATTGAGCCAAGTTTTATATAGCAGTCCCAACTAAAAAAAGTATTACAGCATGTCGGTAATGGTTGGTTTAAAGTAAATTGAAACCAGGGGCTGCCAATCGGTTTAGCAGTAGGTCAAATGTAAATGTAACTTATTAATGGCAAAACACTTCTATGGTCATTTTAAACAGTAGGCTATACACGTTTAGTTTCAACAACTTTTGTATCAGTATTCTCTTTAGTATCGTGCCTAATGGATACATAAAAAATCGAATTAAAAGGTAAAGCGTCAAAGCCCTTTGGCTTCACTTCATTGTCACCTATATTTAACCTACCAGTGTGCCAAATTAAAAAGAAAAGAAACGCCACAAACAAGTGTTTTTTTACCAAACAACATTCTGCTGTGCACTTAGAGAAAAACAGCCTTCACAAGTAGAACATGTGTTTTTTATTTGGTGTATTGATCTCTTTTCAGTTTAAAACCTCACAAAGTTACCTGACAACAGATGATCTCAGTGCCATATCAAAAACCTAATAGTGTTGAATTTTTGTTTATCTAAATATTAATTTGCTGGCTTGCATTCTAAGTTAGACACAGCATAATTGATTTCCCTAGAAACATCTATAGAGAAGGGTTTCTTGTTTCAGCTGTTTAATTTATTTGTGGTAAAATATGTAGATTCCACCTTTTAATATTTAGTCATGTAATCATAGTGTACAGGTAACATGTTTCTTAACACTTACAAAAGCAGCTATGTGAAGTCCTCTCAATACGAGTACATTTGTATCAAGTTAGTTCAACAGTCATTTAGCAGGTGGTATTACAGGAGAATTGTATCTTCTCGATCTTTAAGATAGTTAAGGCTGCAGCAATTGAAATGAATAGTGAATTGTTTGAACACTGACCTTAATCACTGTAAACCATTTTTTAAAGTTGTCTTTAATTTCATTGCTGTGTGAGTTCTTCTGAGGAATACAGTTCCAGTATCGCTCTCCTTGGGTCTCCACCAACTCTCCACTGTGCCGTTAAAACAAGAGGCGAAAAGCTCATGCTGCATAATTCTCACTGGGGTCGTATTTCTATCAAACAGTCCATTGTTACATGAAAAATATTGAATAGTGCAACGTTGAAAAGTATTATACATATATTTTAAAGGTGTGTACAGACCGAATGCGGTAGACTATTTGGCGAGGCACAATTACACAAGTGAATGCTAAGGGGCGAATAGATGGTAAATGCGCAGTACAACGTTTATTCTCGCCTGCAGGGGTAGAAATTATTAATTTACGAGAAATATATGCGTGAGGATGTTTCTAGAAAGCCTGAGAGTAGAGATGTTGCTGAATTGGAAGTGCAGGACGAGCTTATTGTCACCTGTTTTCCTGAGCTAAACCCAGACATATCAATTATTATCGGTGTACCTACTGCAGAACTTCCTCTAGGCTGTAGTTATTTCAGTCATGGGTGATGCCAAAACAAAATGTTGCATGTTATATGATAACTATGGAGGAAAGGAGTAGGCTACCCGTTTAGGAATTATAGGGGGAATATCTTTTAATCGGGCCATATTCATGCAATTAACAGAAGGGGAGAAAGTCGGTCCGAACTCACTTTAAAGGTCCCATGTCATGGCCATTTCTACTGATCATAATTCCATTGTTGAGGTCTACTAAAATAGATTTATATTGTTCAATTTTCCAAACTCACATTGGTTTCTTATACAGCATCTCTGTATAGTATGTGTATTCACTCTCTGTCCTAAACGGCTTGTTGGAGCTCCTGCCCCCCACTCTCTATGAGCCCAGTGGCCGTCTGCGAGACAGCGAAACCCAGCCCAAAACCAGCCCGAACACACACACCCGCAGCCTGTGTGTGTGCTCACACACCGACTCACAGCCTCGCCGCGAAATCGGCGGAGCTGCAGCTGAAAAAAGATTGAGTGTGTGTGTGAGCCATGTAACGGCTCCGCGGATTGGTCCATTTGGACCAATGGGTCCATTTGGGTATGGGCACGTCACCATACCCAGGAAGAAAACAATGGGAAAAGAGAAATCCCCAACGAGGCGTTCTGGGGCACCCCTACAGGGTGTACTTTGAGGGTTTGTGACTCTGCAGACCGTTTACATGCAGAAGAAGCTTCATAACACACAAGGGGACGGGTAATAACCGGAAAAGCATGACATGGGACCTTTAAGGTTGCCAAGTGTTGATTTAATTTAAGCCACTAATCTGGTGTGTAACTTTAAAAAATGTGAAAAAGAATGACTGATTCAAAGTAATTCATTAACTCAAGATTTCTAATGTGTCAAAACCTCTAGATTGTTTTTCCTAACTTTTTTGAGCCGATGCCTTTTATCGCGACAATCTTCTGAACCAAATTGTCAGCTTTTATCCGAGCCTTTCTTCTTACGTTGCTCATTTAATGTATATTTTCTCTATTTTTAATTTAAATTTGAACTTCCATTTACACTACATTGATTTTTCACTGCCTTGAATCACATGTTTCTCGCAGCATCTCTTCCATACGTCTAAAATGGTTTTGGAGTTCACTTTGAAAGTTTACACTGTTTGAAGAGTCATGTTGTGCCTGTTATTAACTCTTCTGTCTGTAAAGTTTGTGAGCTACTGAATATGTTCATGCATTATGGATTATAGATTACAAAGCAGAGGCAAAAAGAGACCAGAAGTTGTGATGATTTTGTGCCCGATTTATCAAAAACAATGAATCAATCCAAGTACCTCTAAGAGCTTTTATTTTTGGAAAATCCTCTGTGTGTGAATTCTCTCTGATGCCTGCGGTTTGTAGACGTTTCTTCAGTTCTCACTGCGTGTATCGATGCCTGTGTGTTTGTTGGGTTTGTTGCACCGTCAGCATGTTTGACATTATGAGAATGAAATGACCCGTGATGCGTTTAATGTTTCTGATGTCAGAGCTGCAAATAAATCTGTTTGTTTTAATCCAGTGTTTGTTTTTTTCCGGATGGAACTGCGTTGGTTTCCATTTGAGAACATAATACACATTTTAAAAGAGACACAAACGACACCAAATGTCACAGTGCATAGGAGTTTATTATAAGAAACTTCTCACCAAAAGAGAGAATGTGAAAAATAAATACCCGAGAACAGCAGAACCAGTAGAGTGTGAAGTGAAGTTACAAAAATAAGTCAATGAAATCTATTTATTTATACATATCTTTTTGTTTGGAGAATGTTAAACGCAAAGACATTTGAAACACTGAAGCACACATTCAAACAGCTGGGAAACTCTTTCATGTGATTAGTATTCCTGTTTCAACAACAAATCTAAATACACCAACAAATGTAAACATAACAGAGAATCCAAACTGTATCTGAATATTAGCTTATGAATATTAGCCTTGTGTGTTTAACATACACATCGTTCCAGCAGAGGACAGTAGGAACAGGGCTGGGTTCAATTTAATAACTCAATCAGTGAGTTATTTTCAAATTAAAGTACCTATTGGATGCTTGTCATTATTTTTGGATTGAAACCTCATTTCCTACTGATTTGAATTTCGCAACCCAGCCTCTGTCCGTACACGTGGTTTTCTTTTGAAAAGTTATTTCCTTTCAAAATAAGAGCATGCCAAACAATGAACAGAAAGCACACTTTGCATTAACACACATCTTGGATCCAAACCCTCTGTAGACATTACTTCTGAGAGCTAAAACGTCTCAGTTCCTTTCTTTTTTTTATTTGAGTCCGCGTTGAGTGACTTGAATAAAACACATTTAACAAAGACGCCAAGTGTGAAACAAAACCCCTTTTTGTATCATCTTCTTTGCTGATACAAAATATCTTATCCCTTAATCTTATCACCTGGACAGAAGCGTATGTAGGAGGCACATTAAGATACATCAATACAGCAGCAAACCCCCTAAAATACCGCACTAAAATCATACATTAAATTCTCTAAAAATTATGTTTGCCCCAGAAGCAATTGCAAATACAGAATATTCAATAATCTTGGTATCATAAAAACATTATAAACATACAAAATACGGTCAATATAAATAATTGTTGGTGAATCAAACAGCTAAGATCCCTCTCCTGCATTTCAACTTGTTTGGAATATTTTCTAATTTAGCAGATAAACACATGTTAAACTCAATGATAGAACATCCCTCCATATGAAAGAACCGTTAGCTTAGCTCTAAATTGTCAAATTTACGTGGTAACCAGTGATTCTTTTGAAATTGAAACTCACTTTTTCAATAAAAAATGAAATTAAAAAGAGGTTTTAAAGGAGTCCCCTTCCAAAGTGTCCGTTCAGGCCATAACGCCTATTGGCTGATATCGAGAAATTCACACTTCAATGTACTTCATGCTGTTTGAAGCTCAATTAAACAGCAACTCCAAGAACACAAATAAAAAAAAAAGGCATATTTATCCTTATCACGCCACTTGTAATATTTCCCTAATGTATGTCAGCATCTGTTCGCACCAAGCATCTGTACATGTATGCAAACAAGCAGATCATGCATTTATTTAATATTCTATGTAATAGACATTTTAGGTTCCACATGTCGAAGCAGGCATTTGACTTCAATGTTGACAGCTGTATTGACTGCCATTTGTTTTTAGGGTTTTTAATTGATAGCTGTAATTCCTAATAGTAACCACAAGAGGGCGACCAAAGAAATTAATTTGTAAATAATTCTAGAGAGAATACTGTTCACATTTCATTCAGTTCATTTGGTACAGTTGCACTTAATAAAATACATGCAAGGTGTCAATTGAACAGGCTCACCTTTTTAACTTTGTCTCTAATTATTTTCTATAATTTGTTACCATATCAGATCTTTTTTTCCGGGCATTTTCTAGAATACACATCAGAGATCAGTGATTATTTCAAAGTGTCAGAGGCAAAGACCGTGGTGGACTTTTAGCTTTGATCATATGCAGCATTTATCCATTTTCATGAGAAAGTGGTGTCGGCAGCTTTAGAAAATGTCACCGCACCCTGAGTGTCAGAGTAGAGATGTGCTGTTATTGGTTAATGTGTGAAGTGGGAGGGTTCAAACTTTGGTGACATTGTTTGTTGTTTGTTCCTCCGGTGGCTGATCCTCCTCTTCATCGTCCACGCTCAGGTCCAGCCTCAGGCTATCCAGAGTCTGACGGATGGTCAGAGTGTCCTTACGTCTGCAAGAGAGACACCACGTTTTAATTTGTGCTTTAATGTACTGACTTTGTGACGGACTGTAAATGATGCGTGCTTTTGATACAGAGGAAATCTGCATGGCTACGGAAGACCTGAGAGGCAAGTCGGAAAGGAACATTTGACTTTTTAATCAAAATGGTCTGTGTTTATGACAATATTTATACTTTGTGTTTGGAGTGCAGTGAACATTAAACTCTTCTAGAAGATAACAGGTTTTTAGTCATATTGAAAATGTGGGACAGTGGTGCAGCAAACAACAAAGTCTTGTATTTTAAAGATAACTTTTTTTAAGACCCTTTAAACTAAGGATTCTCCTGGTGAAAACATTGTTAAATCAGTTCTCATATCCCAAAAACAGGAGAGAAAACAATGTAGATCTGACTTATTGTTTAATATTCATGTTGTCCAAAAGAGGCTGAAGTGCATAACTAGTTACCCAGGAGACTAAAAACTGTAGAGTAGCGCCTAATTCATAGATAGACACTATTTTTACATATTTAAATTGATCCATTCACGTCTGTTTGTGTGTATGTTTCCGTGTGTGTGTGTATGTTTCCATGTGTGTGTGTGTGTGTGTGTGTGTGTGTGTGTGTGTGTGTGTGTGTGTGTGTGTGTGTGTGTGTGTGTGTGTGTGTGTCAGAGTGCGTACTTGTTCTGCAGGCTTTGGTCCAGCGCCTGCCTCTGCAGCCGGCTGCTGGTCTCCCTCTCCTCCAGCAGCTCTCTCTGGGTGTGGCGGTACTGCCCCTCCCTCCGGCTCGCCTCCTCCTCCGCCTCGTTCAGCTGCCGCTTCAGAGAGCGCATCCTCTGGGTCATCTGGGGACCAATCACAGAGCTCGCTCAGTTTGGGCACATGGGGCGGGACCAACATGTTAACAACTGGGACATGAAGACAGCTCTAGGTTGTTTCAATGTGTTTAAAGAATATTTCAAACGCTATTGATTGCTGCTGTTCATTGTCATACACTGTATGTATTCATACATTTGAACATTTTTCGGACGGTAAGATTATTAAGTAACAATGTGTACTGTGTGCGTGTACGTGTGCGTGTGCGTGTGTGTGTGTGCGTGTGCGTGTGCGTGTGTGTGCGTGTGTGTGTGTGTGTGTTTGTTACCAGGTCTTTCTGCTCATTAGCTATCCTGTGCTCCTCCTCCATCTGGTCGCTGAGCTCGTTGATCCTCCTCTCCAGTTTGCTGATGGTGTTGGTCAGAACAGACTTGTTCCTGCACACACATGAACACAATGTATTGATTTATTTTGTTACACCATTTCTACAGGTAACATACAATAGGGAAGCTAAAGCTGCATGTTTCATGTAAAGCACTTGCCTGATGCTTTATGAATAAAATGACCCTGCTTAAACGTCTTTTTAATTCTCTGTTAAACGAAAGATAATATCAGGTTGTTTTTACAAAATCCTTGGCGAAAAATGGGTGAACTTGTGCTGAACTTCTTTCATATGCTTGTCCACTTATTGTGTTACTTCGCCTTCTATCTGTTCTGTGCTATCTTAATGTAGAATTATTATAAAGGTGATTTCCAAATGATTTCCGAAGCTCTAAACCACAGGTGTGAAAGTGACCTTATAATAAATAGAACAGCTTTTTAATAAACGCCTGTTCAAACATTGATACAGAATAATGTGCTGACGGACCTCTCCTCGTTCCTCAGCGTGTTCTCCATCTCCTTGACTCGGCTCTCCGCTCTGGAGACCACATCCTCCTGAACCCTGGAGCTCTGGAGCTCCTCCACCTCCAGACGCAGCTCCCGCAGCTACACCCACACAGAGAGAAGCTTCCATTAGATACGATACAACCTTTCTGCTTCACTTCAACGTTCAAGGTTCTTTATCGTCAAGCTAACTTAGCTACAGAGTAATTATGTCGTTGAAAATCTTAGGTCACAGGCCTCTCCAACAATGCAACACAATAATACAGATAAGCAGACAATATTAAAATATACTATATTAAAAGTAATACAAAAAGAAAAATAGTTTTAAAAAAGTGAGAAAAAAAAAGTGGAATAGTGCAATACGAGTCTATATACAAATTATTGGAATGATATATTAGATAAGAGATAGATAATTAATAAGTAGCAGATTTCAGGTTTCAGCAGTTCAGGTGTTTAACAGTCTTATTGCCTGTGGGATGAAGCTGTCTCTGAATCTGTTTGTTTTTATCCGGATGCTGTGGTAACGTCTGCTAGAAGGCAGCAGACTGAACAGTTTGTGGCTGGGGTGATGGGGGTCTTTTGTAATCCTGAGGGATTTCTTCCTTACTTTCATTCTTCTTCATTTACATTATTTACGTAGCCTACTTAAATGAACAGGCTTTTTCAAACCATGTTCTTGTCAGTCCATTAGCAGCTTAGCACAGATATACCTGAGTTCACTGTATATCAGCCAACAACAACAAGTATCAGTATAGAGACGAATTCCTTCAAATCAGTCTTGCCATTACACCGTCTCTCCACCAGAGGGCACTGACAAATCCTTTATTTATTTATTTGTTAAGCTTAAAAAATCGATACTGTTTAATAAAACAGTTTTTTCCCCTAATTTTAAATATCAGTATATCCAAATGTGATAGAGAGATAAATACTTAATTGTGCTGTAAAGCTGTGAGGAATGCTATTACCTTTTTAATTTCTAAGTTTATATTTGGCTTTCGGATATATATATATTTTCAACAACAAAAAACTTGCAAAATATACAGTATATAAAATAAAAACCCTGTGAGTATTTGAATGTATAAGTGGTGCTTTATCTATTCGTTACAGCCATACTGTGTTAAACATAGACTCGTAGAACAAGTGGACACACACACACACACACACACACACACACACACACACACACACACACACACACACACACACACACACACACACACACACACACACACACACACACACATTACCTGTCTCTCGGCGGAACCCTTCTCCATCTCCAACAGGTCGTTGAGGTCTTTCTCCTGAATCAGCTTCAGCTGCAGCTGCTCAGTCTGACAGCAAACACACACACTTCTTAAAAACCAGCCATAAGAGTTTTCAAGGTCTAGTTAATGACAGAATATGTTCAGTTAGCTCACTTCCTGTTCGCGTGTGTTTACCTGTTCGATGGCTCTCTTGTGTTTGGCCGCCCACCTCTGCTCGCTGTCGTGCAGCTCCTCCAGATCGGTCTCCAGGTCGATCATCTTCTCCTGTAAACACAATCATCATAAATAAAAAGTCCTGGTCCAAACTAAACTTCTGATCTGTGGTCTCATCAGCAGAAAACATGCAGGTTATTTCGAAAGTGGCACGGATTAAGTATCCTCAGAAATAGCCACATTATGAATATTTAGGATTATGGCATTAGCACGCTGATTGCTAAACAGGATTTGCATGAATAATTCCTCATTAACCCTAAAACTCTGATGGTTTGCATGACTGATTAATTCAAGTGTACATCTCTCTTTGAGTCGTTAGGTCGCGTAATGCAGACACATGGATGCTGTCGGATCCATAGCTGGAAACAGAGTGTACTTCAAGGAGGTCAGGAAATATGAGCTTCTTTTTTGTATTCATCACACACAAAAAAAAAGTTTTTCTCCTATAAATACTTGTTCCCCCTTGTTATGAGTCTAAAATCAAATTCATATTTTATTGTGTTGATGCTTCTCACATATTGATTTATTGTAATGTTAAACGGATACACCTTGTTATATTCTACTTTCAGTCTTTAGAAGGAACCAATGGACTGAGAGCAGCAAGCAGAACACCACATTAGTTTTGGGCTGCCTCAGAAATATTTCTTTTAGTGTTGTTTGTATTTTTTGTGATATTACTTATCAATGTGTATAGTAAACTTGAAGTATCCCACAATGTATTGTGAAAAGAAATTGACCATACAGTCACCAACCAAACATATATACCAGCATGCATTGTGCTGAGGGAAAGATGGCGGAGACACAATTCATTTTAGAAAATACTGCACTACACTTAGCATGATATTATGTATCACAGAAAATGCAGGATTTTTTAAATTAATGGTCCACCAACACATTTTGATTTAATTGTTACCAGCCTTATCTTTTATATCAGTCATTCATTTGATATAAACATGTACTTACTGCCTACAGAAATCTAGGGCCAAACACCTGAAACTTGATCCTTATAAAACCCTCCTTTTTCTGGTGAAATTGTTTCATAATCTTAAATTGTGTATGGTCATTGAACGTGAGTGTATCTGAAGATGTGGAGCCGTACCTGGGACTGTTTGACATGTTTGACCAGGTCGTCTTTGGCCTGGTTGGTGGTCTGCAGCTCCATCTTCAGGTCCTCCAACGCCCTCTCCGCCTGCTTACACTGCAGCTGGATCTTCTCTCTCAGCTGGATCTCCTCCTCCAGAGTCTGCTCCCTATCAATCAGCTTTCCAGAGACCTGCACACACACACACACACACACACACACACACACACACACACACACACACACACACACACACACACACACACACACACACACACACACACACACACACACACACACACACACACACACACACGTTAAAACACAAACAGGTCATGATGAGGCTCCATCCCAGCTATTATTAAAAGAGATACACGCAGGTGAACAGGGGGGCAGATAGAACCAGGAAACTATTAGGGCAATTTGTTGTATTACCTTTTATTATTATCTTATCAAATGTGCTGATTTTCAATACGTTATTCTGTCGATGATTTAGATTCAACGGGTGTTTAAAAGGGAAATATGGATATTTTTTTGTAACTCTCTGTTGGGAAAATACTGAATCTACTCTTCCAATATCAGAATAATCTGATATTGGAGCTAATCTGAAGTAAACATTGAATACTGCTTTCTATTCCTCCATCTTGTGACTGTGTAACTCCCTCTCTTGGATATCAGCATGTGAAGGACACTGTTCAGGAACTAGTTGATGCTCTGTATGTGATGACTACTTCCATTCTGGAGAGGATCACAGATACATGGATCCTGATGTTGAAGCTCAAGCCGGTGACGAGTGATATTTATATAACACACTCCGTGAATCAGAAATGACGGTTAAGTTGGTGTAAAACCATGGTTGTATTGATCAGTGTTTGCTCACCTCTCCCTGCAGGCGGCCCACGAGGCTCTGCAGTCTCTGATGCTCCTGCTCCTTCTCCAGCAGCTCCTCCTCCAGCTCGTCCACCCTCTGCTGCTCGTCCACACGCAGCTTCTGATGGAGGCTCAGCTCGACTGAAGCCTGCGTGGACACCAGCAGGGCCTCCGCCAGCTGGGAACACACACACACACATACACGTTAAGGTACATACACACATCAGTGCTTACATGGCTTTACCAGATCAACTCTAAATAAACACTTAGGAAAATCCTCTCTATAGGAGAGGAGTGATGTGATATTTAGGAATGATATTGTGTCTTTCTCTCTGGTAAACAGAGGTAGTATTCACCTAACCAAGTCTCTTTTAAACATCTCCTATTAGTTCATTGACATTTATTGAAATGTCTCTACGTTTGTATTCGGAGCAGAGCAAGTCTTCTATTCAAATATTCAGTTTGTAGTCGAGTTTCCTCTAATGGTGGGGGCAAAGTGTCTCTGTACCTCTGTCTCCATCCTGAAGAGGTTGCTGTTGAGTTCGGTTGTCCTCTTGTCTCTGGTCTCTTTGTCCACCTCCAGCTCCTCCAGTCGTCTCTCTGTCACCCACAACTTATCAGACAGAGACTGGGCGTGCTGCGTCTGCTTCTCCAGGTTTTCCTGAACACAACACACAGAGCATTGTCGTTTGGTACTCTCACAATGTACTTAGATGATCATTTGTTTGTGAAATATTGCTATCATGAGTTAGCTAGCTAGCTATTGTGGGTAATGTTTATTCTGCTAGACGAGACATGTAGTTCACTTAGCGTTTTCACATAAAACTAAATGGTACTAAGTAGGGTTGCCAGAAACTGACCATGATCAAAATCGATTATTCGGCAGCCCTGGCGAATAATAATCGATTATTCGACCGACCGACCTATATTTTGGTTGAAATGAAGCCCAAAAAAAAAAAAAATACATAAATGATAATAAAAATATATATAAATAAAATCGATTTTTAAAAATAATATTCGATTATGGAGACTGTAACGAATATTCGAATAATCACTGGCATCCCTAGTAGGCCTACTAAGCAAATAAATTACATTACAATACAATTCATTTAGCTATCTCTGGCGACTTGTGGCACGCCATTGCTACTGGCGTCAAAAAAGCCAAACACTTTTTTACCGCTACATAGCTAGCTAGCTAGTTAGCTACATTGAAAGTAATCTGTTAAAGTGAAAACATGTGTAATTTAAAGCTAATT